>NC_041057.1:17615949-17915949 GCF_900634775.1 Gouania willdenowi
TTTATATCTACAGTTGGTGAAATACATGACTGTGGCTGCAGCACAGAATTCACTTAAATTTTGTTGTCAGAAGAGTTAGACTTGGAAATAAAACCCTCCAACTTCAAATAGCAATAAATTACACATTATCTTATTCATCCCACTGCTGGTTGCTGGCTGTATCATATTGTATGTATGCATGTATATACTTTTGCTTTGATTATCAATTAATATTGTATTTTGTAAATATAGATGTCAAATGGGCTTAACATAACTTAAGGCTTCTTCCCCTTTTTATTTTGGTCTGAGCAGAGTGTAGACTGTTTATGCTTTGATATTGACCAATAAACCAAACCATATCAGCATGCAGATGGATTGCAGAACAGCAACTGTCCATCTCATCTCATATTCTGAACCCATACAGTGTCGCAGAAGATGATGGAGCCTGTCCCAGCAGGCGTAAGGCAGTGTAAACACCCCTAGGTAGGATATCAAGTTGGGGCCCACCAGTGGGACTTGAACCCACGATGTCTGCAATGCTCACAAGTCACAACTGTCTATCTCAGGAAAGGGGAAGCTGTTAATTAAATATAGCAAGGATAATGTTTAGGCTTGATGCTGTTAAGCAGCCTGGTGGTTGTAAAAGCTTATCGCCGTAGAAGGAAACAGATCTCTGTACGTGTGTGGAGAGTGAGAATCCATTCATAGACGCTCCCAGCAGGAGATTCCCTGACCACACACTCCTGCAAGCCAACATAATGTAACCAGCAGCTTTCTTTTTGTCTCCCAACACACACACACACACACACACACACACACACACACACACACACACAGTCCTCTCACTCTTCCTTAAAAATAAAACAAAGTAACAGTGAAACCCTATTGCCTGGTGGTTGGTATAGAAAAAGGTTTACCAAACACGGCAAATTTGCGGTTGACCTCATTTGGAGACATGATTTATTGCTCTGGTTGAATGATGGAGTCCAGTTGAAGCGTGATGATTTTATATAAAAAAAGATTTATTATAAAACTAAATGAAAAGAGTACAAAGAAGCTTCCATCCTGTAAGAATGAAAAGCAGCCCACAACAAGGATGGTCAAAAGGCCCCTGGTAGACGAAAAAGCAGGACTGCTTAAAAAGTTCTTCACACACACATTTCTACACCGTTTAACCGTCCTACCCCCTGACAGATAAGAAAGAAGCAACAGGGAGGAGGTCAAGTCAGTTTGTTCTGTTCGTTCGGAGATGGAGCTCCCGATATCGGGGGTGATAGTCAGATGTGTCGTAGGTGTGTGTGTGTGTATGATGTGAATGTGTGTAAATGGATGTGTATGTGTGACTGTGTGTGTGTGTGTGTTTCTCTCACCAAAAGGGTGCCTTTGTGTCTAGCCTTGAGGGATAAGATGTGTTTTGGGAAGCATGTGGCTGACCTCGAGAAGAGAGCAGGAGACATGAGACAGCAGAAATTAAAGTCACAACTTCAAGCCTTAAAAAGAATAAGGTCTATGAGTAAATATGAGTAAATGTATTTGGAAACATAATTAACCAATTTTGCCCTTACAATTCATAAAGCTCTGACAAAGAAACACTGGATTTAACCTTGTGTGCTCACATCAGGAAAGCTTCTGTTCTTATTGGCTGGAAGAAGTGTGTGTGCGCGTGCATATTTATAGGCAAATGCATCGCAATTCATACACAAGGCAATTCAAATTATTAAAAAGTCCAATAGAAAACATTAAACCTTTTACATTTCAATAAGATTATTACAGGTTTAAAATCCACAAACAATAAAAACATTAAATCTACAATAAAATGATTAAAAATCTACTCAGTCATACGCAATAGAGAAAAAAAGTGCCTTTAACTTGATTTTTTTCTGGCAGTTTGTTCCACTTCTTTGCAGCGTAACAACTAAAAGCAGCATCACCATTTTTGCTGTGAACTCTGGGCTCCACTATCGGATCTGTGTCCATAGATCTTTCTGGTTGCATCTACAAACAGGTATTGCAGTCCTGACTCAACATACATCAGACACAGCTCACTATGTTGAACACAGCTGGCTGTTTGGATCATGCTCTTATCAGCCAGAGACGAAGAGAAACCTTGGGCCCGGTATTGTGTAGGAGGGACAGGTGGTGCTGATTGTTGCTTGGGAGACTTTGGTTTTGGGGGATAGATGAAAGGAGCATGGTTTGGAAAAGTGAGGGATGTCAATCTTCTACCCATGAGAACCTACTTGTTCATCTCTGGGACATTGATGGGGAGAGGCTTATAGGAGCGTTCTTTGGGACACATTTTCCCTACTCATTAGAAAACTGCTGTTGTCCCAGGCAGGGCAGTGTGTGTAATTTATGTACTAAATTAAATAGTTAATAAAATGACACATATTAAAGAAGATAAATGACCAAAATGAAAATGTAATGATTATGTGAAATCATTCTGAATTTCATTGACTGAAAATAATTAGACAAGGGAAAGTTATTTATATAGGGCTCTATTCTCTCATGCACGTAAGTCCAAAAAGCAGCACAGCTGTGCTGTTTTTGGCTGCATTATTTTCCCCCTGTACTTAAGTCAGTCGCTGCATGCCTTCATCCCAGTTAAGCACTGTGGGTGCAGCGGCTCTGAAATGTGGGCGTTCCCATTCAAATATGGCCTTATGCGCATTCTCCCGTCTGCTTAAGTCATTTTCCTCATCCGCACTTCTAACCCTGGAATAAGTGCAGTGCCCCGATAAGGTGAAAAATTATATTGCCCCTGAAATATAGACTTTATGAGAAGAAAAAGAGAGATATTAACTGTGGCTCAGATGGAAATGTGTCCGATCCTCACACTGCAGTTATCTCATCAAATCAACTTGTGACATTGTTTATAAGAAGGCGTTTCAAATTAAGAGAGCGCTTAATAATTCTCATGGATTTCAATGACATTTACTGTACAAGCGTTGGGAAAACTCCATGTTCCGGGATTTGTAGACAGCCCAAACAAATGACATCACCGCCATCACCATTAAGACCACGCGCTTTTGGCGTCCTTCCCTGAGGTGGGCGTGTCTGCAGCCTTGACGGGAGAATACGAGCAGTTGAGAAGTGCGTAACTGCAGGTGCAGATGGAAGAATAGACCCCATAGTGCATTTCATAGTAACAATTTAACTCAATGTGCTAAAAAAATCAGGGCGTGCTTTTGTCCCTGACTTGTTTAATTTTTGCCTAAAAGTGTGTCACTGCACCATGACCTGCACTTCCTCAAAGGTTCCTCCAATTATCCCTGACCAAAGCTAATCGGGGAGCAGACAATCAAATAATCAGCCTGAAGAACACAATTATTCTGTCGGAGCATCCAGGCTAACGCTTTTTCAGCAGCAGAGCAATTTTCTATCAGATGGCGGTGGCCTTGACGACAGCTTTTCAAAGCTCCCAATGACGGTGTTTGGGACAAATGTGTCAGCTTATGTATTTACTGTCAGCAGTTTGATGGCTTGTTTCAGGAGAACAAAACACCAGAGATAAGATTTTTCAAACAGATCTGATAGTTTTGAAATTCTATGGCTGATAACTGATTAAAAAAACAATAATTGTATCCCCAGATTGTGGCTTTTAAACTAAATATATATAAACCAGTACTCTGTATTTCTATTGGGTTTAGCCTTTTTATTAAAAATAAAAAATGCTGTAATACAAGATTATCCCATAATACATGACAACAATTACAACTAAAAGCTATTGGTAATGTCTTCTCCTGTCCTTTGGTATAGGCATATTAAGACCAGATCAGTTTTTATCAAAGTGAAATGACTAATGTACAAACAATAACCTAATCATATTAAGGTACATCTCCTTCACATCTTTTAGGGCTTTTTTCTGACAGAATATGATTTGACCATTTCACATTCCTAATAAACGCTGTCATGTTGCTGGTGTGTTTTCAGGTAATGGATAAAGAAAGAATCCACTTTTCATTTTTTTGCTTCTTTTTGGAGTATGTTTGTGTATTTTTGTCATCTTGTTGATTTTTGGAGACGTTTTGTGTATTGTGCATTACATCCGGGCCTTTTTGTGACAGTCTGTGTAGCAGCTGTTTCATATTCCTAACAAATGTGTATTTTTCCGGATGATGGATAAGGAAACTTAAAGTTGAATCTTTGCGTTCCACCTCTTAACAGTGAAGGAACTTAATTCAAGCCAGCAACCTCAAAACGCTAAGCTAACCTTGGTTAGCTTAGCGTTTTACCCTTTGAAAACCGACTAAACCCTATAAAGTTTGCTTTAATTTGTTGCTATTTGCTGTAGCAAAGATATCACTTGTCAGAATGTTGCTTATAGAAAAATGTTTTTTTATTCAGAAAATTGTCCATTTCTAAAATAATGTCCACAACGAGAATGTTTGATTAAAAAAAAAAAAAAAAAAAATGTCCATTACAAAGTAAAACGTTATGACAGTTTTTGTTACATCAAAGGTTTTCATTACGACACACAGAGAGACATCTGTATCTAAACGTTTCTATTAAAACCATAAAATACTGTCCAAGAGAAGATTTTTTGATGTGTTTTCCCCTGAGCGGTAAATATTATTGCTGTAAATGCACTAAAACACAACAATAAGTTCACCATTAATAAAACAAAGAAGGTTATTTGGAGTTATCATTTCACTCTCTAAGCTTTAGCAGCAGGATCCAGGACTGGTTCCCAAGGCAATGGTTTAGTAGTGAAATACAAGGTTGGACAAGGATATCAAATCCAGCCTGACACGCTCTTTATCACCTCTCTACTCCTAAAACATCCACAGGGTTAGTTTAGCTTTGCTACTCCTCTCAGGGATTAGGGTGAGATCACTCATGTCATGTCTGGTTGCGGAATATCGATCCAAAGACTGTTTTATTCCTTCATCAGGAGAAACTAGCAGAACGTTTTCTCCTCTCCCTGTAACCACATCCTATGACTCTGTCACATCTTCAATTTGCTGCTGCAGGGGAAACAGCGTTTGTTGTTGTGTCGTACATCTTCGATTTTTTTTTTTTTTTCTGCTATCCATAGCCATCAAACACTAAGAGCTAATGTGGAATCTAAAATATGTGGGGTGTTTTCTTGGTTATCATTTTTATTGTGTGTTTTTTGTTACATTTTGTATGTTTGTCACTGTGTTTTGGAGTAAATTTGTGTATTGTCATTTTGGGCTTTTTTTCTAGGCATTTTAATAGTATTTTAGCTGTTATTTTGTGTACGTTTCTTGTCTTGTGTGTTTTTGTTGTTGCTTTTTGGTTATTTTTATGCTCCAGACATTCCGATACAAAAGCACACATTTCAATTTGAATGGAATAGGATTATTTGGTGGTATATTCATCATACTTAAGTTTAACGTATTGGATGATGCCTGGCATAGCTGAGTCCTCTCTGACCACGCTAGCTTTTCCTGTTTCATCAAACTTACATCAGGCTGAAGAACAGCGTGTGTGTTCATGGGTTTTTTCAGAAGACCCGTGAGGTAGATCACAAATTTACTAATTAGAGATGTGCTGCAGTTAACGGCCAATATAAACCAATGCTGAGACGATTAGTATGCAACGTCAGTGAGTACGAAGAGGGGAAAAAAAATAATCAAAGACCCAATGATTATGTTCAAGAAATTTATTGTCGTTTTAACATTTCAAAAGTGGTAAAAAGTTAAAATTGGTGTTCAGTTTTTTTAAAAAGATACCTGTCAGCATTACAAAAAAAGACAAATAGTATGTCATTTATTAGTCCTTTGTGTGATTTGATGAACAGTTTCTTGATACTTAGCATGAAACATTCATGATCATGAAGGGAGCATGATACATTATGCTGATATGGATTAAGGTATTTGTACTAAATTTATCCACCTTACATACACGCATCTGTGCAGCATGCTCACTGGGATTCTCTGAATAATTGGAAATTAATGATTAATTATAACCAATACCCGTGTGTATTATTAAAATCAATAGATAAAAGCTTAGATATACTAAATAGATATAAAAAAATGTTATTCAGTCAGTAAAAAAATTAAAAAAACATCTCCTTACAGCAATGCAGTTTAATAAAAAATAAAACGTCTTGACCATGAATGACTTTAAAGTGTCTTTGAGTTATATAACAATATTTCTGACGTGTTAAAATAGCTGTAAGAAACTATTTGAGGATACTCTGCTGAATAAGCAGCAAGATAAGCCAAGACTGCCCTTTATGGTAACTCCATGGTAACTTTTATTTTCTCTTTGGTGAAACGGCTGTTCCACTTTCATCCTGGATAAACTAACCTACGATATCAGGATTAGCATGTCTAAATTACTTATGTATTTGTGAAATAGTTTTTGTTTCTGTTGTTCTGCCACTGAGGTTGGGTCGGTCACACTTGGGTTGAATAACTCTAATTGAAGTTGCTTGATATTGTTGCTTATGCCTGACCGGCTGTTAGTGTTTTGTGGATGTTTAAAAAAGCTTGGAAAGGGCTGACTAATGAGGAAACAGCATGTATCCTCTTCAACTAGTGTTATTGTTGTAATATCTCTTTAACTTTAATCTCAGAGGAAGCTAACAGCCTGTGTTACTGGTTGGTAGTAGTTGCTGGGAGATGATGCACTTGGCTGTTCGAGTGGGAGAAAAAGAGAGACTTGGGTGGGAGGCGATGGGAGTCCATCAGCCATGGATCAATGAGTGCTGACTTGAAGCGAGGAAAGGGAGAGGAGAGTCTGCGGCGTGTGAGGTGCTTTTCTATGAAACCATTCTCCCAGCTGGGCGGTAGACCTATTTTTCAAGCCTTTCTGGGAAACCCTGAGATGTTTCTGAGAGCTGCTGGTTTATGTGATGGAGGCAACTTAAGTCATGCACTGCATCCTTCACTACGACTTGTTTGATTTCCATTTCTTCCACTTCACAGTTTATCAGACTACAAAAAGTCCCATGTATCCTTTAAATAAACTGAAGCAGGGGTTGTTGTTTGTTCTAGGGCAGGAGGACGTCCCCACAGATCAATCCCTATTAGTAAATTAATGATAGTGATATGTAAGGCTGAGCACTGCTGGGTGCTGTTTATCAGCCTGGGGGTTGTAAACGCTCATGATGAATCTTTGAAGCCTGAAAGAACAAATACACTGTCACATATGTCGTCAACCTTATTTCTTTAATGTCAGATTTAATGAGGAGTACCAGTATAAACCAGTGCAAACCAGTATAAAGACTGAGAGTTACCAGTTTACCATATGATAATAAAAGTGAAACGCTCCTTCACTGTGGAGCGTTTTTGTGCTGAAACACGATGAGCACGTCCGGGTTTGTTGGTGGTTTGAAAAAACTGGTGTTCTTTTTAACTGACTGACTTCTGAGCATAACTAGCAAATGCAGTGTTGCTAACTCCTCAGCGTGAGAAGTCACCATACACTGTTCAAAAAGTCACTAGGTTGATGCCACACCACGGGCTGAGCTCAAGACTTTTGGCATAATAAAAGCCATTTAAGCCCCACCCACCAAACAGTAGCTGAGTCACAGATCGAAAAAAGAAACAAAAATGCAGTTTCAATAATAACTATGCTTTTATGTGACTAACTCTGGGATTACATGACATAGTGTACTTGCATAGCCTGGTTATGACCGTTTTAACTAAAGTGACGATAAAATAAATGCATTAATAAGACCAATTCAAGTGAAACTCTACAAGTAGAAAGCAGAAACAATTCATGTCATTCAAACATTAAAAACCAAATCATGTCACAATCATGACATTCTTCAAAAAAAATTAATAACTGTGCATGAACTTTGCTTAACAATTTTTTTTAAAACATCAAACTAGAACGGTCTACACAGATGTCGACTTTCTTTTTCAACAATATTAGCATGTTCACATGTTTTGGCAGCAGTTTAGACATTTGGAAATTTTATATATTTTTCATATTAAAATCATATAAAGAAAAATAGACCCGTACCTGTCTGTGCAACAACAGTTTCAAATTCCCTCTAAATGACATGTTGAACAGTGAGGATGACAACTACAATAAATAACGTTACGATTTTTCTTACAATCAGTGTAACAGCCGTTTCATATTTATTTTCTTAAGCTTGTACCTAATAAAGTGGCTGTTTAGTCTAAGATTGAATACCTGTAAAAGCTTTCCTCTTTCTTTAGTTCTCAGTCATCTGGCGTTGACTTCTTCGTTGGTTCATTTCACACATTGAGCACTTAGAGCCAGAGAAGACTTTCTAATGCGATTGTTTCAGGCCGAATACATATTCCTCTTCCACTGTGGCCCCTTCATCCCCTCCTCGATATTAGATCAGGTTCAGCTCGATGTGGTGAGCTATCTGATACCAAATGGCCTGCTTCGTCTTTTCCTCGCCCCGTTCCTAGCAACCAACCGGATTAGAGCGTCTGTTTCTCTGTGCAATGAAAAGAACCGGAGTGCAGGCAGATAATATAATCACGTTATACAGATTTAATGCAAGCACGGCCGCACACAGACACGCCTACGTTTACATGCTTCCTCGTACAAAAGCAATTGATTCAAAAGGACACACAAATGGGAGGGAAATCAGTGTGGAGGACTTGTTGCTGGTTATTTATTTCTGCATCGGGATGGATAAATTGCAGGCAGCTAAAAGCAAAAATATACCAGAAATCCACACTTGGATTTTCTCTTTATACAAGCACATATCGTATAAATGTAGGGGTACACAGTAATTAATGATAATAAGGTGCATTTTCTCCTTTGTTCTGAATGGGCTGAAGAAACAACAAATTGATAGTGGACGATAGGGCTAAGCTAATCCAAACATGTGAGACTGATGCGTTGTAGAGTTCCTTCACATTCTCAGAGGAAGACATTACATTTACCATCTGCAAAATGTGGAACGCACTAATTAAGCTCAAAATTTCATTATCCCTCACCTGGAAAGACATGACTGTATTTGGAAGGAATATGAGACATTTTTAGTTTCAAAAATGTCATTGGAGGAACGCAGTTTCCCGATCTCCTGAAAAGCTCCCAAATGTATTTCCCTTTAACTGACAAAGATTAAATTAACGGATTATCCAATCAGCTTTCAGACAGCATTGATGCAGCATGACCTGATGGATTTAATACCTTGATGTGCCTTTAAACCCTCCTTTAGAATAAATAACAACGTCTGCCTGTGACACGGAGAGGTGAAAACCTGAAGATTAAACCCAGCATCAATTCGGCAACCTTTCAACACACGCACGCACGTACACACACACGCACACAATCCATCTCTTTAGAAACCCCTTCACCAGCAGCTGCATTTTCATTCCCTGTGCATCTCCCTAATGGAAATCGCACCGCTGCATCAAACCCCGGGAGAATACGGTGCCATCAGAGCTGATGTTTTGGTGCCAGCAAATACAATTTCTGCAGCGGTTGGACTGGTGCTGGATGATAAAAGTCTGGTTACTGGTTGCGTTTGTCATTTCTTCTAACTAAGATAATTTTGTGTTGCTTATACTGCACATAGCACAGTGGTTCACAGTGTGTAATGAAACTGTTAATATAACCCATCTCCCTGCATGTAACAATGTGTGCAAAATAAAATGCAAATCAAAGAAGGTACAAATTAGGAAACATATAGACCATTTTGGATATTATCATGTCAAAACAATGACTACAATGGAGGTTGAATCCTCTACAGTTATTCAGCCCAAACACTGGGATGCTTCGGCCAAAGAGCAAACCATCATGATCTGCTGAGCGCTCTAAAAACAGATCAATTAGAATTCTCTTGAAATATTTTAGTTATGATAATCATTGTTTATAAGCACTAGAGCAGGGCAATATTGACAATTATTCATATCACAATATTTTTTTCACCAAAAATCAACACAGTGGTGCAAAATGCTACACAACTAGTTCACAATATCATGTACCACTTTTGGTGTTTTCTCTCATAAGGGACAGCATGTGAAGTGAGTTTTGTCATGTGACTTTTTTCAGGGAAGGTCTTGGGGCTGACTCAGCAATCCATCTTACATATCTGAGCTGTTTTCGTGCTGTTGCTGTAAAGCCTAAATCATGCTTCTGCGTCACACTGACGTTGTAGCGATGCGTAGCCCTCTGCGTTGATGCAGACCCCTATGCCACAGCCTGATGCACACAGAGAAGGTGTGCGTAAACATGCTGAAAGCTGCTTGTGAGACTCAAACACAGTGAGCTAATGTCACAGAAGAGAAAAAATGCACTATAGCCACCCACTTTGTTTCAGTGTTTTTGCATAAGAAATGTGAAGGGGTTAGGGAGGGTTGGAAACAGTTGATATTACGTAGAATCGTAGATGGAAATATGTTGACTGGTAATGTTAATAATGTGATACTAAAACAATTGGATGTTGTCAATGAGAACACTCAGACTTTTTACCTGAGGGGAGTGGAAAAGTCAATAACAACACAACCATTGTTTCATACACTCATCTATATTGTCGTCCACATCTTTTCCCGTTCTTTTCAATTAAATGCAGATTTTTTATTTGCATGCTTCTGCTGAAGACACAGCATTTTCAAAATCTCAGAGACATCAATGTGAACTCTTTCTGAAGTCAAAAGTCTCTGATACTGTAGTTGACGTGTTTGGACTTTATTCCTTATCAAACCCGTTTTCCCACGCTTCGGTCTGTAGAGTTCCTCACTGCTGGGTGACAAAAGGCACTGGTCCCCTCGTCTAATCCACTGGACTGCAGCTCCAGCAGAGTGAAAAGATAACTTTTCCACAGCGAGGCACATCTCTTGCCGTTGTCCTCTGAGTTTGTGTTAAAAAGGTTTGTCAAACAGTGTTTTATCAGAAAATCCCAAAGGAATGATGCTTTCCTTTTGCCTCTTTAACGTGATTAACGCAGCCTGTGTGTGACGGGTATGATCGAGGCGTTACCCACAATACTGTCTTCAAAGTCACCTTTTGTTCAGCCAGAAGACGAGCTGTTTAATCCTGCACAAGGAACTTAGAGAAATGACACACACGACCGAGAAACCCTCCACCATCTGATAACCAATCATTTTATACTTTAAGGGCAAAAACATCTTCAAGTTTCCTCATTCCTCACCTAAAATTACTTGAAAAACATACAAAAAATAAATGAAAACACATGAAAACATTTGACCATAAAATTCCCAAAAAGACAACAGAAAATATACAAAAAGACTTAAAATGCACAAAACGCAATTGAAACACAAAAAATTACCCCAAGAAGGCACAAAACAACAACAAAAATACACAAAATGATACCATAAAGCATTTGAAGATGAATGGAAATTATCTTCAATTATCCTTGTCCATCACCTATAAGATGCTGTTATCATGACGCCGTTTGAAATATAAAGCAGCCGCTGCAGAAACTGTCAGAAAACCAAAAAATACACAAAATGACTTCAAAACACACAAAATGGTACATTTACCATATGCCATACATGAAATGCAAAGATTCCTTATAAAAACAGCTGTGAAAAATATGGTGGTTACATTTTAATGCTGTTCATTGGATTAATGGTCAAGGCCACTTAAGGAAATTTGGAAGGAAATATCATACGGCCGCTGCACACCCCTGAAAGAGATGTTTTTCAGTATGTAATGTGGGTCCTTTCCTTGCCTCTTTCTCACTTCAGGTGACTCGCCATCTTCAAATGCTTAAGTTGCTCTGGTGCATTCCTGATTCAATTGATTTGTAGCCCCTGGTTGTTAGGGAATTAATTTTAGCTGATTATGTGAATCGTTCATTTGGAGAGGGATACATCAGCTAAAGCCTACATTGATTGGGAAAAGGATCTATAAACAGTTTGACTCCATCATTTGAAACTATTTCTGTAATTTAACACACTGAAGGAAAGTGTCCCTCTAGATGTAATAAAACTAAGCATATCCATTGTTTTTGGTGACATTTCCCACCCATACTGATGTGATCCTTCAGTACTCTACAACAATGTCATCTCCGCACGCTTAACAAAATATATGGTCCATAGTAAGAAAGAAAGAACCCAACAAAATCCACATGAACAAGTATTTGGCGACAGTCGGAAGAAATTTTCAGCTGAACCAGGTTCAGAGGTGGCAGCCATCCGCTTCGACTGGTTGGGTTAGTGAACAGAAGGGCAAACAGAATAGGATAGAAGGATAGGCCATCTAAATGTCCCAGACTAGTTCAGCCGTGAACCAATGATCAGTCCATCAGAGTGTCCCAGGCTAGTTGGAAATCACTGTACTCATCATTCAAGTGTCCCACTGTGGGAGTGTGGAGAAGACTTGCTGTGAGTGCGTGAAGAGATGAGTGAGCTCAGCAACGACGGAAGCCACGAGAAGGATGATCTCACTGGAACCTAAAAGTTCCAGTGAGATCAACAGAGGCGGGCTAATAGGTGTGCTCCAGGGCAGCTTCACTACAGTTTGACAGCCTGGGCAAATTTGCAGACAACACAGTGGTTGTGGTTCACATCAGCAACAATAATGAGCAGGCATATACAGGGGAGTTTGGTGTGCAGCTTCAAGTACCTGGGGGTGCACATCTCGGAGGATTTAGCATGGACAACCCACATAGACAGTCAAGTGAAAAGGGTGAGGCAGCGCCTCTATCACCTCAGACAGCTCAGGAAATTCAAAGTCTCTGTGAGGGTCCTGAAGAGTTTTTAGTCCGAAGCGGTGGAAAGTGTGCTGACGGCAAACATCACCTAGTGATACGGGAACAGCACTGTACGTGATCAGAGAGCCCTGCAGAGTGCACCATGGGTACAACACGCCCCACCCTCCAGGACATCTTCACATGGAGGAGTACAGCCAGGGCAAAGAGGATCATGAGTGATCCCCACCACCCAGGCAATAGACTGTTTGCGTTTCTACCCTCTGACAGGCGCCACCAACACATCAAGACAAACAGAAAGACTCAGGAAGTCCGGATTGTTAACTCCACTCTCCTCAGTTAAAAAACTTAAAAAATGAATCTGCACATTGCACTTTGCCACCTCTGGACACTGCTTAGCTTTTTCTATATTTTTATATTCTGTACATTCAATAATCGTTTTTAAACTATTTTACATTGCTATTGAACGCGTTGACACTTTGCACTGTTTACAGTATTGTATTCTGTATTCTGGTTGTGCATTCATATAACTCTTTTTATTTTTGCATTGGTATATTTTTCTATCATTTCTCTCATCTATCATTTCAAATGGGTCTCTTTGGGCCGCTAAAATCCATTATTGTCCATTTTACACTTTTGAACTAAAAATTGTGTATTTGTTTAGACTTAGCATGTATTCTGTGAATTTCACTTTGTTTATCTAAGGATCATTAGGTATGTCTGTACTAGGTGTGTGCCAAAATATTGATACGATATATCACGATATTTCGTCTTGCGGTATATTATCGATACACTCCCGCCGAATATCATTTTTTTTTTTTTTTTTTTTTTTTAAACACAAATTAAAGGTATTGTGGACGATGTTATTTTGACTTCAACTTCCGGGTGGGTCATCAAGACTATTGGTCCTCCTAATTGTCAATCATTCTGATGATATGTTTACGTAAGGCTGTCGTATGTGCTCGTGCCCGATGCACACCGGGTACTTTGAAAATTGATTTTCACTTACCGGTGGCGAGTCTGACATAGTGGGTAAAGTCCAAATCTTCTTTTGGAAGGTAAGCTTGCATGACCGATGCCGACTCCAACTTGTGAATAGAGCTGTGCACGAGGAAAACTGGGCTTGTGCACGCTCTCGCACACGTAGGTGGTCCCTCTTGAGCAGGTACAGCGTTGTGCATGTACAGTGTATTTCTATTTTAAACTTTGGGAAAATCATCTATACATTTAAGTACTAAGCAAGGTAAATGTTCTCAGGTTTTCAAGTTTACAAAGAACAAATTGATATTAGTATTAGTAGTGAAATTTACTATATGTGCAGTCAGCAGTGCAGGTTTAAGTTGATCTTTACACATGGTGGTAAGCATAAGTTAAAGTGTGTGCCCAGGTTTCATAGACCACCCAGTTGTTTATATTATAATGCACTGACTGAATGTTTATTTTTCATATGCTGTGAAATTTTCCAGTTTTCATAAAACAAGTTCATTCTTCTTGATAAGCAGCACTGATATGTGTCCATGTTTACAGAGAAGTTGATAATACTAGCACTGAAATGAGTATTTTCTGCGTTAATTTTGTTTTTAATGATTTAAAGTTAATTTGCACAAACAACATTAACAATATTTTGGTGAAGCATTATTTTGTATCAGTCCTCCCTTAAAGACTTAAACATAACACAAGGACATTGGACAGCTTGTGTTAAGAAGAGCCACTTTGCAGTATACACTTTGTTTTACTTGGCTGTCATTAATGTGAAACTGATTGACACTGTTTTGTTATTCCTGTGAAATTGATTCAGTGCAGTCAATAAATTTTGAATTTCTTGAGTGACACAGATATCATAATGTATCGTGGATGAAATTTTTTGCGATATATCTATTATCGCTGAATCGTGATAATATTGATATTGTGGCCAGGTACCTCACGATACGATATTGTATCGTATCGCGAGGTACCTGGCGAAACCCAGCCCTAGTCTGTACTTATAAGTCTCGTTGATAATACTGAACGGTTATGAGGGAACTAGTCAATGAAACCCTACGGGTAATAGAAATATCCAACATGGATTGATGAAGAAATGTGATGTTACATTTATTACCTGTCAGGCAGCTCTAATATAGGAGACACCAAGGTTAAACGTCACGTTTCCTTTAATTATTTCTGCCAACATTGTGAAACACGCACTGCATATAAAAATGTGTGAATGCAAAGCTTGGGTTAAAGTTCACTCATCAAAGATGCAAGGCAGGTACAGGTTGGAGGTAGACAAAGAGCGTGAGTGACTTTATCAAGCACAACAAACAGGCTCAAATTCTGTTTAAAGTCAGTTAGCCTTTAATTTTATCAGCATTTAAAGAGATCCTCCACTGTTTTTAAATGTAGTCAAAAACATTTGTTATGTCTTTATTAGAAGATAAGATCTATGCCTAACAAAACGCATTATTTTGCACCATATTCGTTTTATTGTTTTTTAAACTGGGAGTACTTTACCGTTTCAGAACCTGTTCGTCGCCATTTTTATTTAAATAGCGCAAAATACAACAAAGTCATCTCAAAGCGCTGAACAAACTATAAAGTCCATAGTAAGAAAGAAGGAACCCAACAAGATCCACATGAACAAGCATTTAGCGACAGTGGGAGGAAAAAACTCCCTCTTTTTTTTAGGAAGAAATCTCCAGCGGAACCAGATTCAGAGGTGGCAGCCATTCGCTTGGACTGGTTGGGGTTAGTGAACAGAGGGGCAAAGCATAGAAGAATAGTTCATCTGAGTGTCCCAGACAAGTTGAGTCACGAACCTTTGATCAGAATCAGAATCAGAATCAGAATCAGCTTTATTGACCAGGTACAGTTTAGAACAATACGAGGAATTTGACTTGGTAGTTGCAGTGAAGAAGACACATCAACACACCGGGGCAGCCTTTTGCGGCGCCCACATATTTAGATGAAAAAAGGGATCAATAACAGGAGGAGAGGAGGGGTGAGGGGGAAAAAAACTGCCAGTTTGAAACTGATTTCCCTAAACAGAGAAAACAGTGTGAAACCAGGAAAAAAACCGCCTCTGCAAACATAAATGTAAGCATGACACAGTCAAACAACTCGAGACAAGGCATGTGGGAAGGTTAGGTGGGAGGTTGGCTGGGGGAGGGGGTCAGGTGGGAAGAACAGCAGGATTCCAGCCGTTTGGGGACATGGGCGTGCTGCCAATGGGCGCTGCAACCACGCCTCCATGCAGCTGTGGATGGGGAGGTGGGGAAAGATGGCCGACGAGGCATTTGAAGTTGAAGACCTGTAGCTGCGTTACTGATAACCAGATGACGTGTGGAAAAGTTCAGCATCAACAGTTCCAGGAGGAATGTAGGGAAGGAGCGGGGGGAGGGAGTGGGGGTAAGAGCCGCTGTCTGCAGAAACTTCCTGGTGATAAGAGTTGAGACAACCTTGGCTGGCTGGGGAGCCGAAAGGGAGATAAGCAATGTGATTTGATACAGGCTATGTTAATTTCCAATAGCCTTCTGTCCTGGGTCTCTCTGCTGTAATCCAATGAATGGCCTAGTTTCCACTTCCAAGCCGGGTCTCCAACTTCTCCCAGTTGTTATCCATAACGCATGAGTCTGAGTGTTCAGAGCCCTGCTACATCCTTCAGAAATCACTGGCAGCTTTTCCAAAACAGTCGCCAGCGTAGTACGGACTTTTCGATAGATTAGGAAGCCACCAGTTCCGATCAGCAGCATGCCTACTATCATTATTCCAATCATGTAGATGTCCTCCACGTCTTCCACGGAAAGGATGGACAGACACACAACTCGCCACTTGTTCCAAGGGTCAAGGGTGTATCCAGCCGCAAACGTCCCGCTTGGACATGCGGGTTCACCACCCCCGGTTCTTTTCGTCGAAAAAATCTGATCGATAGCACTGAGAGACCAACTAATTAATTCCATTATTCCGGTTTTGGATGAGTTACAGAGAGAGGCTCTTGTTAGGCTTCACAAGACCAGACAAAGCAGCAGCTGGAGAGATAAGAAAGGAAGGGAGGGAGAAACAGAGAATGCGACTGTCCTCGTCGAGAGAAGCAAGAAGAAACCATACATGTGTCCCAGATTAGTTTAGCCGCGAACCATTGATCAGTCCATCCGGATGTCCCAGACTAGTTGAGCCGCGTGCCATTGATGACGCCAATCGCCCCTTTCACCCCATTGAGTTCTATTGGAGGTGAAGCATTCTGGATTATTTAGCAGCTTTTTCAGTCAAAATGACAACTACTGCTGCTTTGGGTTGCTCTAAAAATCAGTTCAAGTTGAAAAACAAAAGTCAATGTAAACCTCTTTTGTTTACTGAAAATTGATAAAAAAAAAAATGTGTGACCGCAGAGGGCGACAGTTGCAACTCTCCTGTTTCATAGACTGCGTGAAGAAGAGAAAAAAAATCAGGACTTAAACCATTAAACCGTAACTTCAACCATTTCTGGCAAGAACACCGGTTCTTTGCAGCAGCCAGATTCAACTTAGATTTTCATTAATGAGCAGCAGTCGATCCTGGTTGCCAGTATTTACATGCACGGAGCTCTTCTCCTCTTCATGCTGTCTACGAAACAGCAGAGTTGGAACTGTTGCCCCCTGCAGTCACAGATTTTTTTCGGGACACGGATTTTGTTTATCAAATTTTGGTGAATAAAAGAGGTTTACATCAACTTTAACTTTAACTGATTTTTAGAGCGACCCAAAGCAGCACAAGTTGTCATTTCACATTCACTCCTATAGAACTCAATAGACTGAATCATCAATGACGTCATTTCAACATGGTGGCGCATAGGCTTTCAAATGGAAAGCTAGTCCCATTTTTAAAAGTTAATAAAATGAATATGGTGCAAAATTATGCGTTTTGTTAGGCTTAGATCTTCTAATAAAGACATTTCAAAGGTTTTAGGCCACATTTGTAAAAACATTGGACGATCCCTTTAACAAAAACCTGACATGGGGGAGCGTGAGCTACACGTTCTTCATTAACACATGTCGGATCAACATGAAAATGGGACCTCATGCCCCTTTTACGCACAAATTGTGTAAACAGCCAAATGCACCATTATGGATTTTATCCAACCGATCCGATGATCATTATCGACTTAATTGGTCGCTAAACTCAAAGTAAATATTTTTCTCCCCAAAGTTTTAGTTTTAAAGCCCAGAATTGTCAATTTATTTTTATTTATCTGTTTGTTGACTCATACAGGGGAGAAAATTGGATTGTAAACTATTATTTCCTCAAGGCACTGCGGTGACTAGTAGTTTTATAACAGTACTGCTAAACTTACTGCAGAACTTCTACAAAGTATTGAGACAAACACTAACAACCAGTTTGGAGCCTCAGGCGTTCCTTCAGAAACTCATGTTTGAAAACAGACCAGCAGTGAAGGCTGGAGTTTTCTTTTTATTAGTCCTTTTAACTGGCTCTTATTGCACAGTTTTTAAGTCTTTCTTCATTATTCTGTTCTGCTCTGCTGTGCACAAAGCTAAGTATTGTTATCACAGCAGAACATCTGTCGCTGCAGATTACATGGGTGGCTCTGAATTAATACCAACTCTAATAACTTGGAGACATTGCCTTGTTTCCAAAGTTTTATTTCTCATTAACATACATATCAAACAGCTCCCGGGTCTGATCATTTCCTCTACAAATGTAGGAGCTGCGTCAACACACATCAACAAATTACCTTCACAGCATCAAAAACACATGACTCATAAAGTCCTCAAGTTTAGTGGTGATGAAGTCCTTCCTTTTCTTCTAATCCAGAGGTTGGCGTCAGTGGCTCTCCAGCCACATGTGGCTCTTTAGCTCCTCTGCTGGGCAATAATGATAAAAAAAATAATATATAAACAATATTTAAAAATATCATGTCAATAAGCTAATGTTGGACACAAAGAGCCACAGCACTAAGAGATGAACACAGAGTTGTGGATGGAGTCTGTGATTTAACACAGGGTTCACAATACTTTTTGCAGTGAGATCCCAGCCAGTGTTATGGTTTAGGTGGCAACCATTGTAAGTGGTGACCGTCTGCCGTTAGCATAGCTTGCTGTGGTGAAGGTTCAAGCATTAGGCTGCCATCATTGATGCAGTTTGACTTCAGGGAAGATGTTAGTGTTAACTCATTCAGTGCCAGCCATTCTCAGATTTTCTACCCCCCTCAGTGCCAGCCGTTTTTGAGCATTTTGACTGATTTTAAAGAAAGAAAGAATATTTTCTACTATGACTATCTGAAATCTGACACCAGATTCTGAAAGATTGAAGCCTCTACTTTCATCAAAAAAATTGTTTCTGGTTTGTTTCATTCTTTTGTAATCAGCAATTGAATAGAGCAAGTTTTACACAAATTTTCAGTTTCAGAGCAAAAAGCTAAGAAAAAAACCCTGTCAGTGACCTTAAAGCTTTTTTTTTTTTTTTTGCTTTAGTGACAACTCTAAAATCTGAACATTGTTTCCTTATAAAAAACTAACTATCTGGGTCAGAGTTGAATTGATTTCTTACTGTATTTTGGCGTTCCTCCAACTTTCTCTCCCGTCAGTCTGTACACACGCAACTTCCTCCTCCTCCCGGACATGCAGAGGGTCACTGCTTACCCCGTTTTATCTCACAATCGCCACATTATCCATGAATTCCACACTTGCTCTGGTCGGAGTGTGCGCTGCTGGGAACGTCAGCTCTGCTCGTAGCGCCATTTTCTGTCTCGTAAACTCCTTTCCTCTCTCCCTCTGAGCTCCGATGAGCATGGATGATCTCTCATCCAAAGGTGCGATGCTACCTCCTACATGTCACCTAGTTATTATTTTGCAATCTGGCTCACAGGCTGGGGGTATTTTGTACATTAAGCGTACCTTTACACCTCTTATATGTGCATCAATAAAATACATGTCTCTATGAAGACCAGTTTCAGCCTTCTGAAAATGGTTCCATCAAGATGACCTCTTCACTAGAGCATTGAAACACTTTGCATAAGAGGAAAGTTTGCAGGTTGTTCCTGTGTTTCCTCTTTGTCATAATAAAATTGACTCTCAAATAGTTACTATTGAAGAAGGCCTTCAGTGCATCTGTATTCTGTGTGAGGTAAAAGGCTGTCAGTGATATTGTATTTAATGGTGCACGACTTTCAGCAGGTGAAATTTGTTTATCCAAATGTCAAAGCTCTGTGACGAGCGATCCTAATGCTGCACTGGCATTCAAACTCAGAAGGTCAAAGTATTTGTTTTCAGTATTGGGAGCCTCTTTAAGATCAATGAGGGAAGTCATTAATCCAGCTTCTGTAAAATGTCCCTCTGCCTGCTGTGTTACTGCTATCTGAGCGACACCATGTTCATTTGTTTGCTCGCGTCGAGCACCAGTGAGCCAGTAGATCATCACTATTAACTCACAGCAATGCAGTATTACACAGACAGGTGCCTCATTTATACATCATCACTAATCATTTTAATCATTATATAATTAACGATATACTAGGTGTAATACCTGCACATATGTACGCATTGTGCTAAGCATTGCTGGGTGCTGTTGATCAGCCTGGTGGTTATAAAAGTGAATCATGAATCACTAAAGTTTGCAATAACAAATACAGCTACAGCTTTCTTACACTGTCATTAAGTACACCCTCCCTACATTAATATCAGATTTACTGATCAATACCAGTATGAATCTATATAAACCAGTATGAATAATGTCAGATTTACTGAGGAATACCAGTATAACTACTGCTAGAGTTCATTTAATCATATCTGACAATAAAGGAGTGACAATTATTTACTGCAGATTGTTTTTGTAGTCTTTTGTTTCAGCAAAATAGTACTAGTATTATTACTCAATGACAGTAATTGTGCATCTGTCTGACCATGCTCTGTCATTTTGTGTGTTTTTGTTGTGTGAATTGCCATCATGTGCATGTACTGTATATTTAAGAGAGAGCTGGCATTGTTTGACAAATGTCCATCACATGGCCAATGTTGCCATGGTGCTTACTTTTGTTTAAATGAATAAAAAATATATTAAACAGTAATGACAATATTGCCATCTGCAATCAGAGGCTCTATGGGCTATATGCACGCTTCACTTCCACATTTGAGTGAAGACCGTGACAGAACTGCTAGTTTTGTATTATGACAAATGACTATAGTTTTCATATCTATCTCGTGCAACTCAACAATAGCAGTAAATAGCAAAGGACATCTTGTACATTTGCATGAGCTACTGGCCTTTCACTGACAAACAGTTTTTCCTGTTGATAGATAGACTTTATTGTCTGGCCTAAAGCAGTGACAGAAATTTTGTTTTGACACGGCCACAACAGCAACACATTCAGCACAATAAAACACATTCAGCACAACAAAACACATAAAATTGGCTAAAAAAACACAAAATGAGGATTATTTTTTTCAGAGGTGCTCCTCTTGTTTTATGTTTAGCTAGTTGCTAATGCTACTTTCATAGCTACAGCTATGTTTTGATAGCATTTTTTACCTTGTATAAAACCTAATGTCCTTATCTGGAACAACAAACCGTTCCAAGCCAAATCTGTTCCTGATCCATCTCCTCCATCTACATCCGGAGCACCGCGTTCTCTGCCCGGACCAACTCTATAACACTGAGGGCTAAGTCCAATGCACCCGGCGCAGCAGACGAGCAGTAGTCCTGGTCAGGACATGGTACATTAATTTCCTCCTTTGGGTCCTCAGAGGGAGAGTTTGGTCGCTCTCTTCACTCCCAAACACCAGGGCGAGGTGCAGGAAGGGAGTATTTATTCCATTCAAAAAGAACGGGGACAGCTCCATTGACGCCCTTGCGCATTTGATCGCTCCTTCATGTCAGGGTTAGAGGTTAGGGTTTACATCTCCGGATGTTGATGACCCACTTTTTTCGCAGCTCATCTTCTTCTGGGATCGTATAAAAACTCAAAGCAGAACTACAGTACATCTAGTTGAAGCTGTAGACTTAGGGACGCAACAGTGGTATCTTGATGTGCTCTTCTCTTGTTTGGAAGGTAAACTTTGTCCTTTTGGATGTCATCGTGTAGACACACAACCACACAAACAACAAAACAAATAAAACGAAACTGTGAAAAACATGTTTCAAAAGTGTAATTCATGTCTATAGACGTCATTTGGTTTAGTAATGTGGAGGGCCATTTAGGTCTATAGACGTCAATTGTGTTTTTTCGGCTGGGGTTTCTAAGAGAGAGTGTGAGGAAGCTCTCCTGTGAATATCGAGCTTGTACCATGATGTAGTGACCAACTGGTGACATGTAGGTGGCAGCAGCGTACCTTTGGATGAGAGATCACCCGTGATCGACAGAGCTCAGAGGAAGAGGAAAGAAGTTTACAAGACAGAAAATGGCGCTACAAGAGTTGATGCTGAAGTTCCCAGCACCTCACAGCAGCACACACCTGACCAGAGCATGTATAGAACTAAGTGGACTATTGAGAGTGTCACGATGGTGAGAGAAAATTATCATAAAACAAGGGCAAGCAGTGACACTCGGCATGTCCGGGAGGAGGAGGAGGAAGTGGCGTCTGGGGAGAATGACGGGAGAGAGACTTGGAGGAAGTCTAAAATACAATAAGAAATCTATTAAATTCTTACCCAGATAGCAAAATAATAATTTTGCCATCAAATGCCCAGTCTCAGTGTTGTTTTTGTAGTTTTATAGAAGGAAACCAATGTTGAGGTGTCACTAAAGCAAAAAAATGTAGCTTCAATGTCACTGACACAAGACTTTTACCTCAGCTTTTTGTCACAGACTGGCAATTTGTGTGAAACTTGCCTCTATTCAACTGCTGATTACGGAAGAACGAAACAAGCTATAAACAAAAAAAAAAAAAATGCTGAAAGTAGTCTGATTTTTCAGATTTTAGATTGTCATAGTACAAAGTATTTTGTGGGTCTTGAAAGATCAGTGAAAATCATCTAAAATGCCTGGCAATATGGGGTTGGCTACTCTGAAAATGGCTGGCGGTGAATGAGATAATGGAAAAAGTTGGGCTGTTCCCTCTAATGGGGCGGGGCTTCGCTGTGGCTCGAACTCTGCCAAAGATCTTGTGTTGTTAAAATACATATTGTTTTTCCATTATGATATATACTGGACATTGTTTAGTTGTGTTCATTTTTTAAACAAAATAAATCAAATCAAATCAAAAAACTAACTCACTTCCATCTTTGACGTGCAGTATAAAGGATGGTCTCCTCTGTTAGCGCTGAGGTTTCATCACTGTGTTCAGCCACAGCATATGAGTCTGACAGTGACGGTCAGAGGGATACTGGGATTGGTTGAAGTGTAAGAAAGTTGCTCGGTTGGTTAAGATTGCCTGTTTGAAAGGAGTGAAGGAGCCTCAGCACAGGAGATTAAGATCACATGTGGCTCCAGAGCCGAAGGTTGAATTTTGAATGTCTGAAAGTGTTTTTGCTCTCCTGAGGTTAACTCATTCACTGCCATCCATTTTCAGAATGGCCACCCCCTCACGGCCAGCCATTTCAGAGCATTTTGACTGATTTTTAAAGACCCACAGAATATTTTGTACTATGACAATCTGACATCTGAAACCAGATTCTGAAAGATAAGATTCTCTACTTTCATCAGGAAAAAAAAACGTTTTTAGCTTGTTTCGTTCTTCCATAATAAGCAGTTGAATAGAGGCAAGTTTCACACAAATCACCAGTTTCTGACAAAAAACTGAGAAAAAAGGCTTTTTCTGAAAAAACCTGTCAATGACTTTAAAACTATTTTTTTTTTTTTTTTTTGCTTTAGTGACACAAACATTGGTTTCCTTCTATAAAACTACAAAAACAACAGAGACCGAGCTTTTTTGATGGCAAAATTATTATTTTGTTATCAGGGTTAAAATTTAATGGATTTCTTACTGTTTTTGGCCTTGCTCCAAGTCTCTCCCCCACATGCCATTTCCTCCTCCATCCGTACATGCATAGTCGACCCAGTTTGTTGATCATTTTGTCTCAACATTGCAACTTTCTCAATAGTCAAGTCAGTTCCACACCTGCACTGGTCGAGTGTGAGCTGCTGGGAGCTTCAGCGTCTTCCCTCATAGTGCCATTTTCAGCTTCGTCACTGTGTGTGCCTCCCCATCGATGGTGTTAATCCCGGCTAATCTCTTATCTCTCATCCAAAGGTGCGCTGCTGCCACCTACATGCCTCAAGTTAGCCACTACACCATAGGACAAGCCTGATATTCACAGCAGAACTCCGTTACATTCTCTCCGAGCAACCCCAGCCGAAAAACACAGATGACGCATATGTGCGTCAATGGCAGTGAGTGAGTTGATGTTATTTTGTGATGTTACACCTTGTGAGGTGACTGAACATTTCCTGCGCGGTAATGGGCTGAAGGAGTGAAATGGAGCTGCTTAGTGTGTGTTTTAACTGAACCCTATGACAGCAGCCATCCGTCACAATGGAACCTATTCTCCGGTCTGGACTTAAGCGCTTTTTTAAGCACCTCTGTCCTGTGCGTATTCTCCGGTCGAGGCTACTGACCCGCCCACCACGCGTAAATCGACCAAAAGCGCGTAGTCTGTGAATGAAGGAGGTTTGAAGCAAAGGAGGGGGACTGGGCCATGATGTCATTATTTTTGGGCTGTCTAGAAATCACGGAACATGGAGTTTACATAACGCTTGTAAATGTCATTGACATCCTTGAAAATTATTTAGCGCACTTTTAAATTTTAACACTTTTCTTGATAAACAATGTAACTGGATGAGCCACAGTTAAAATTTGTCCTTTTTCCCCTCATATTAATGCCAGATTAACGTTTGTTTGTATGGAAAGCCTGATTTTATTAGCTTCCTACATTCCTGCATGCAGAAATGATCTGCGCGAATTAGTCATTATGATCATCTGTCACCAATATTTCACTTATTTACTCTTGTAGTGGATCAAACTGTGGCTTTACGTTGTACACAGTATTAAAATAGTTTCATCAGTCTGACGTCTGTCAGAGTTTCATTGTATTGAGCTGCAGCAGCTAACGTGCGCACCGTGGTGCACACACAGCTGATCAGCTCCGCGACTCACCCTCTTCCAGGACAAGGAGTGGACAGCATGGATAAAATATAATTAAATTTAACACACTTTGTCCCATTTAGAACTGGTCAATGTGATTTTATAAGAATTGCTGATGGTCAATCCTTTGGCTTGCTTGTGTGACTCCCCCCACCCCCATGACAGCGTGACAATGTCATTTTGGATAGATTCTTTTCCGAGAGTCTCGTCTGCAATATTATGAGTCCGTGTGGCTTAAATTGTTTGAGTCCAAACTTCTAGTGCGATATAATGTTTAACCTTTTCGGGGCGCTGCACTTAATCCAGGTTCAGAATCGCGTAAGAAGAAAAGAACTTAAACAGATGGGAGAAATATAGAGATATGAGTATTGGTCCATATCACACAGGCCTAATTTAACCAAAGCAGTAACGTTTTATCTTGTAAAGGATATGATTGTCTAAAGTGTGCGAAATGAGGCGTTCAAACACTGCTTAACCCTCTGGGGCCGACGGACACGCCGGCGCGTCCTGATCACATGATCGTATTAAAGAGCCAATAGCGGAAAAGTGCAGCGTCCTTGTTTAGTTAGAGGGAAAATGTGCGTGTGTTTTTTTGTGACATTTTCTTGAGCTCTCCGTGCAGGACAGAGGTGTCTAAAACGAAAGCGAAAGTGTTGTGCAGCAAGAACGAACCATGCTGAAACGTCTCATTATAGCTGTTTCCTATTGGTTGAGAAGAAGAAGGCCATTGTCCAATCATAATGTCCACATATAGCGGGAATTTTGTTTTCAAGCGACAGGTAAACAGAGACGGAGAAAGAGAGGGTGAGTTGAGAGATTTGAGATAATAGTGATTATTACTGTGATTTGACTGTTTAGTTAGTGTGTAGCGAGTGAGATTAGAGTGTAGTGTAGTGTTTAATATATTTGTTTTTTTTATTATATCAACACAATGAGGCACAAGTAATTTGCCTTTCCCTGTATTTGTGATTCATACTTTTTTGTAAATAGTTGTACAAAATCACCTGACACATTGCTTGCATTTCACTGCAAATAGCTATACTGTATGTAACTGTTTTTTTTATTCATCTGTATATAATATTTTGAAATATAGTTTAGATTTGCTATACAAGTAATAAAAATGATTTGTTAAAAATGTTTGTGACTTTTATAGTAAAAAAAACTAACTTTTTCCCACTCAAATTTTAGTTTTCATAGTGGTTTTAGATCCACTGTGTTAATACAGTATGCCGTATTAAAGAAAATATTTGGGAGGTTCTCCTGAAAAAAATGATATCAAACATGCAAGGTTTATGGATTTCCTTATATGAAATATAAAGGTAAAATCAAACACAATGAAAAAACAGCAAAAAAGTCTTAGGCCACAGAGGGTTAAAGGAGGATTTTATAAATATGAGTGTGTTACCTCAATAACAAATAGAAATCACCAGACTGATATGCTGCCTTGTTATGTAGCAAGTGTTGCTAATGCTACACAAGTTAAACAAAGTAAAAAGACTGTGTGTGAATAAAATAACTTGTCAGCCTTTTTGTTTGATGTTATTTGTACTAGGGAACAGTTTGATGAATTGCTTACATGCAATTAAAATATATATATATATAATTACCCTGTCCTAAATTATCTTTTACTCCTTTTTTCCATTTAGGGCAATTATTTTAAGTAGGTGATTTGGTTTCTTTTATTGGTAAATAAACTTTAAAAAGTCTAAATGATTTGAATGAAAAAAATCGTGATCATGATTTCACAAAGAAAAAATCGTGATATATTTTTCACATATCGCCCACCCCTATCTTTGCATACATATTATTTACAGTTAAAAAAGCAGTCAACTTTATTCAGTAAAATCCTGGAAATCATCGATCTACACAATCATGCAGCTTGTCTTTGGGCTTCACTCACTGTTACTATACAAATGTTTAGGAGTAATTAAATGTGTGCCTTTATCTTTTTCATTTCAGATCATTGATGCAGTGAATTAAGGGATGAATGCTGTAGCTAGCAGTAAGAGAAGTGCTCTCACGGCTGTGTGATACACATACAAAGTTTCCACTCAGCTTGTTATTATTAAATTACTAACTTTCTCATCTGCCTTGCTTCAGTAAATGTGAGTCCAACATTGTTGAATTGATCACTCACATTTGAAACTACACAGATGTATATAAAGTGTGAATAATTTGAAGCAGCTCTTGGAGCATACTTATGTTTGAGTGACATGTAGCATCTTTTGTTTGAAGGGATTCAAGTAAAATAAGGCATGAGGCATTAAGGACATGACAGCTTTTCATCTTGTTTAATGTCACATTTTTATTTAAGTCAAACATTGTTTCGGATTGTACATGTAAGTCACATTCTGTCACCTGGACCTTCCATACTGTGGTTTGTTTTGGGAATGCTGGGTCTGTGGTGGCCACAAAGCTGGACTCTATGGTGTTGAAGGCAGAAAGAAACGCACAGCAACATATTTAAAATTCCTGGATATTTTCAGTTTTAAATAGGCCTTCACTATGATGATGAACCTCTTTTGATCTGTCAGCATCAGATTCCACTGGTATAGTAACACTGCCATGTCAGATGTACACAAAGATCAGCAGCCGGTGTTTTCAGGAGGTCTTTGTAGCTTTGATGTTCCTGCAGCTCGGCTTGTAACGTTGATGCCAGGATAAGCAACAAGTTCAGACTACTTCAACACAGCACACAGGATGCCGACGTGTTTGTCTTTCCTTTGTGTCACCTTTAGGTTTTGTTTTTGAAGAAAATCCTTAAATGCAGGAACTTGTCCACTGTCTAATGTGGGAAACAGTGTGATTTTCAGCCATCAGGGAACAGCAAGTTGCAGAAAATTTGCTGTAACTTAATTCCTACGTGCAGCTATGCTCTCAGAACAAGCCTACCAAGAAGCTCTCTGAGCTCTTGTTATTTACAAATGACACCTATGATGTCACCAGCTCCAGGGTGCAGTTGTAAACCCGTCTATAGCTAAATTTGATTGTAATAGTGTGGTAGAGGACAGTCACGCTTACATTTTTACAATAAAATCTGCAACATTGAAATATTTTTAATGTCAAGAGTTGGACTTGAATAAATCAACAGCACTACTTCAGACCCAAATATATATATAAAAATATATTTTGGTTTGCAGTTTAGTTACTCTTCAAGAGGATTTTGTCCAGGTTTCAGTTTTTACCAAATTTTGCGAAACGGGTCCGTTACAAACTAAAAACTTTTGAATCTTTTGTTCTATCTCACTCACAAACAAAACAAATTAATATGATTCCAGTCTGTTTTCAATTAATAAGCTAAAACATACTGACAGAAACATATGGTGTGGCGTTATGAAGGAAGCAGACTGAACGGCGTGGATGTCCACTGGATGAAATGTCTTGTGAGCGAGGAACGGATTCATTGTAAGAGATTAGGCTTTAATACTGCAGGTGTCAGACTGCTTTCCTATCAGTTTCAAACAGGTGGGATTTAATCCGACTTTATGTGATATAGGAAACTCATGACTGCTTTTATTAACTCTAAAACCTGACATCAGTTGCAAGTCCTACCCTGACTATCCCATTGGTCAGCTCTTTAGCTCCTCCCCTGGGGCTCTGAGACCAATCACTGAGCCTCATATACATCAACAGGCTTATTGGTTGTCATGAGTCTGAGTGTGAGCACTGGACCATCCTGGTGTAAAAGTATAATGCAAACAAAGTGAGCACTACTACGTCATGAGTTCTAACTTAAAAAACTAATTTTTCTGTTTGGAAATCTTAATCTTCATTTTCTTCTTTTCTAATTCGCTTCTCACAAATGGAACAATGAAATTCGATGCCCCTCATGTTTAAAGTCTGGAGCTTTTAGTTCTGCTGTGATGATTATAGTTTTAGGTTTCACATCAGGCGGAGTTAGTGTTCTCGTTCTCCTTCGCTCCTTGGCTCTCAACCACCGTGAAGGGTTCCATTCAGCTTGCTAATGTATTTCCTCTTCCTTCTCTGCAGCCACGTTGGGAACCTTGGAGTTCAGTTTGCTGTACGACCAGGAGAACAATGCACTGCACTGCACTATCAACAAAGCCAAGGTATAGTTCTCAGATCCATTTAAGCATAGTTCATCCTCTTCTTACATAACCAGAATTAACGTGTGTATGTTTTTGTTTTAATTAAATTTGATTTATTGCTGCTGGGAAACAGTATTTTCTCTCTGTGGCACAAATACAATTTTAACTTAGATTATCACAACCTTTTTCTATCGCATCTGGCATCTTATCACTTCTATCTTATTGTAGCTTATAAGATCCTTTTTCATCGTTTTTATTTATCTTATATCTTATTGCATCTTCTCTTATTGTAGCATATATTGTTTTTTAATCTTAATGTATCTTATCATATTGTATCATATCTTAATAAATCTTATTGTATCTGAGCTTATCCTATTGTAGCATATATTATTGTATTTTATCATATCATATCTTATTGCATAGTATCTTATAATACTGTATCATATCTTAATGAATCCTATCATATTCAATGCAATTCTACTTTATTTATAAAGCTCAAAATACAGTCATCTCAAGGCACTCATCAGAAAATAAAAAGGTAGATTTTATAAAGTTGTATTACTTATTGTATCTTATTATATCACAACATATAATCTTTGAACTTAAATCACATATCGTGATTTTATCACACCTTAAATTGTCTTATCTTATCCTATAACATATCTTAGCTTGTCTTACTCTATCACATTATAGCCTATCCCATCTCATCCTGTCATTTCCAGTCTAATCTAGTTTTTCTTACTTTGACCTCATACACTATAAAGCACTGAACATATTGTTGGCAGTAGTTGCTTCTTTACTCATTCATTACACAAGCACTGCTGACACTACCTTCCACACACTAAAGAGGGAAACTGTTAGAAGAGGAATATTTCTGCACTCCCATGTCAACCTACACACACTGGCAACAGAGAAGCTGTGGGAAAACAACACGTCCCAACGTCAGCTGTGAAACAGATATTTTTATCACTTTTCGTACCGTAAATATTTCTCCAACATATTGCTCACAGAGAGCGAGAACGGATATCCAGCGAGTTGCAACTGTTAATGTAGATCACATCGGAGTCTGATGAGCTCTAAACCACAGACTCACCATGGCCTTTAAGGGTTAATTCCTTCTGTTTTATCTCTGATGAATTTGTGCAGATGTTTCCTCAAAAACCTTATTTCTGCCTCTTTGGGACCTCCTACTGCAAATGGACTAGAATAGATGAAGATTGCAAAGTTATACCTTTGAGAGAATACAGCACAAAGATAAAACAATACCAGACAATAAGGTACTAAATAAATGAAGAGAATTTGTTTAAAGAAAGAGGAGATTAGAGAAGAGAGATGAGATGAACCAAGACGAGACATGGTCATTAATTATATTAAGAAATAATCAGCAGTGGATTCAAATCATTACATTTCCTGCATATTTGTTGTCACAAATATGAAGTCCTACCTACCGAAGGAAGGTGCTGAGGTTTTTCACTGAGTGTTCAACTACAACATGAGTCTGATGATTATGATTAGAGGGAAACTGGGATTGATCACAAGTAAAGAAAGTTGTGGAGATAAAATAAAGCTTCCTGTGTAAATGGGTTAAAACGATCTCTTGTTGCATCACTGAAGGAGCCTCTTAGAGGAAACAAAGAGCCACAGGTAGGTGTTCTTCAGGATTACTGCCAAAGATAACTGTATTTTTATGGTGTATTTTTATGGTCAGTAGGGTAGAACTAACCTGTTGTTTTTTAATCAAAACATTTAAAAGCAACGTTGCTAATGTGAAAGCTTGTTCCAACAAGCCAAGTATTCCTGTGGTAACTATTCTGGCACCTCCTGCTTAAAACCCATAATAAAAAGCCTATATTTCAGACTGTGTGGGTTTAAAACTGTGGTTATTCTGAATTAGAGGCTGAAGCCAGCAGTCGTCATGCAAGGCCGTCCTCATTTACAGTGATTATTTTCTGCTCCTGGACTCCATCAGCGGCTGTGCGGCCAAGAAGGAAAGGATTTCTCTCTCAAATGGTGCAAAAAGCATTTCCATAATTTAATTAGCCTGCTTTGCGTCTCACTGGTGCTTTCTAACTAGCGTGTTTTCTCTGGGTGATTTGAGCACCAACCACCAAGCATCTGTTTACAGACAGCAAACAGTGTTGGTATAGAGTTTTAAAGCTGGAAGCAAATGTTGTTCATTCCTCAAACAGCAAGTGGAGATATTATTTCAAAATCTAAGCCAAATTTGTTCACATAATACCACATAATTATTGTAATTCTTTATTTGCCAAAACCACCTGTTTGTTGGTTTCTAGCCATGCTTCTTCAATTATTGGAATAACCCGATGTTAATTTGAATACAAATGATAGAATAAAAATATTCTTTCAAAATTATGAAAAATTGTTTATATTTTTGTTAAGAGGAAAGTAAAAAATAAAATAAAAATAAGATGAAAATGAATATAAGATGACTAATAAAATATGACAGAAATAATTTTTTGATTATACAAAATGTATTTGATTTTAAAATTCTAAGGGAAAAACTAAAAATAAGTCTGACTTGTGTTTCCCAGTGACTCCTTTCTGTGTTGGCGTGTTTTCAATATCAGGTTTTCATCGGTCAGACGAAGGAAGTTTGGCTATGAATCTGCCGTTTTTATTCCTCTGAAGGCAAATGTATCTGCATTTCCTGAATGTAACTCCAGTGAAAGTCCAGTGTAAGCCAGTTTAACCTGTGATGATTCAGTGTGAACCAGTTCAGCCTGTGATGGTTCAATTTAAATAGGCCTCATGATTCACTCTCAGTGCTCACATAATTACTGTATCGCTCCTGCAGAAACGTACCGCTTCTCGGACCTTTGAGAGCTTTTTTTAGCCTCTTTTAACAATACAATTAATCTTACCTCAATTAAGGTGCCAATCATCAGCACTGCTGCCTTTTCAGGGACTTCTTAATGCTTCTTATATTATATTTTACTGCCTTTGTCCTCTCTTACATCACTCTCTGCTCTAGTACTCCTACTTCACCCTCACTGCTGTGCAGCCAGAGCCACCCAACAGAAAACAACCAAAACACAGCCCCCCTTTGTCTCTTATTGTGAGGCACCAGGTGCCAGGATGTTGATTTTTCTACAAATTGTATGTCTTTGACATTATCTTTTAAAGTTGTTTAAGTTGCTTCTTTTACTGCTAGTGAGTAGGGCTAGTTAATCTGATTCTGATTATCAAGGGTTTGATTTGATTCCAAATCAATTCTTGATTATTGACAATTATATTTTAAATTTTTGATTGTCGCTTATTATTGATTTTCCATTTAACATCAGTCGGTTGCTGAATTATTTGACTTCTCCTTTGACTAACACCTCACAGCACCTTCAATATTGTATAGTGTCAATGAAATATTCCATTTAAAAAAACAATTAAATACAGTATAGTCTTTCACTGTTAAAAAAAATGTCCACTCTTGTGAATAATTGCCCAAATTATATTTACACATTGATTTCATTCTCAATATAACAAAGATGCAGATGCTTTGGAACTTTTTGAGGTCACAGAAGAGCTGTTTAATACCTTGAATCTTCATGGCAACTTGAACGGAAATAGAACCAACTTTCTGAAGCTCATATTGTACAAACCACCCATCGCTACTACTTCTGCAGGAGGGCTGAGAAGGTGATCAAAATTAACTATAGAGGAATTAAAAGTCATAACGTTTTCTGTTGATGAATCTGCAGAAGGATCATTATGTGTCCCTGCCCAATGTCAGAGGCAGAGGCTTTGAATCGTAATTGATATTTTTACTATTGCAAGTTGTTTGTGTCTGCTAGTGCTAGTTGTTGTGCAACAGCTTGATTGTCTTTTGGTTTGTCAAGTAAAATTCATATTGCAGTAAATAATTACAATACTTATAAATTGGATTTAAAGAATAACAAAAAAAAAACCTTGATATTTTCGAAAAATTGAATTACAAACACTAAATTATTCATTATTAAAAAAATGAAGTGTTTTGATTCAGTACTTGGAGTACTGAAATTTGTATTTTTAAGCTGCTTCAATGATAAAAAGCTGAAAATTGTGGAATAAGTTTTTAAAAGTCAGCAAATTGTGGCTAAAAACTGTAGAATACTCGTCATTCACTTTAACTTGTATTTAAAGCTGTTTTGAATGTGAAAAACACACAAAAAACTGAAGGATTACATTTTGATTTGTGGAAAAATATATTTAATAGATCTAAATGTAAAAATAGAAAATTCCCTAAATTATAAAATTTTGGTGTCAAGTACTTTTAAAAAAAGATAAAAAGCTTAGTATTATGAAAGGAGAGAATTATAATTCAGACACTGAAGATAATTGGGTGTCGGTGTGTGAATGATTGTGTATGGGGTACGGTTTCTTTTATTGAATCCTTGTATATGTTTGTGGTAGTTTGTCTCAGGTTTTCCCTGTCACTTTGTTTTTGCATGATGATTTAACAGCTTTGTGTGTTTCACTCTATTTTTTACCTTTATTATTCTTTTGCATGCTCTCGCCACATCTTTGTCTTTCTGTTTGCTGGATAAACAGCTTCCTGTGCCCAGGTACAAGAAGGTAAGATGCTAATAGCGTCCCCTCTAGAGCAGCAATAGGTTTACCTTTAACCCTTGGCTCACCTCCCATGACCCGATTTCCCTTTTTACCTGCAAATGTTTATAAACACATTGCACCACCATTTTTTTACCCAATCAGTCCTATAACCCATTTATTATGAACATCTGTGTCCAAAATCCCAAAAATCGGATAATTTTCCCAAAATTTTGAGTTTTAAAACAAATTAAAGTCAGCAAAGTGAGAAAGTGAATCTTTTTTCATCTTTTAACAAAGAAAAAGACACGATTAGTTAAGACTACTTTATTCATCATTTTTTCTCAAATGTACCTAATGCTTTGTTGATAAAACCTGAAGGATTCAGGAGATTACCAAAGACCACAAAAAAGAAGAAATAGACGTAACACAGCACTTATCCCACTGTTACCATGACAACCAAGACCTGGATGTTGGCTCTGTATTAAACTGGTCAAAAACTGGCTGCAATCAGATGCTGCGCAGCATCGACAGGTAAACACACAAATGATAAAACAATCCAGTTCAGTAGAGGTTGAAGGTAAAAGTTTAATTAGCTTATTGCTTATAGCTTATTATTCACTCTCCTGTGAGTTTTCCTGAGGTCATTTCAGGTTTTTGGAGTTGGAGATTGAAAATAAATGAAATGCTGAAGCCCAAAGCAGCATTTTAAAGGCAGCTGTTTTTACCAATATGTGATGTTTTTTCCAATCAAGCGATTCCAATCGATGTCCAACACCGAAACATTGGCTGAGCTACTATGCGAAATTATGCCTGTCATCCTTCCAAAAGGAGAGAAAACGGAGGAAGCTCTGCCTCATTTCACAGCGTTTATAGGCTGCTGTCAAAGCAGAGCTGTTATCAATGAGTGTGTGTGAACAAAGTGTGCACTCACTCGCACATCTGCCTTCTGCGGTGGTCATTTCTCTAAACGCCATCCGTAATTATGATCAACGTGTATTCACTATGTGCTCGCTGCAATTAGCAGCACGTCCAAGCTGGTTTCCCAAAGTGACATCACCGCCTCTGCTCAGGTCAATTCTGCTTTAAAATTAGAGATGCAAGATAATTACTGAACCGGTGAGAGAATTTCAATCCTTACATTTTGACCCTGCTCAGCTACGGCTGCTGAGCTACATGCTATGGAGTTGATTCACAGTCTCCAAGCAAGATATGCCTGGAATGCAAAGAATTATCTTGTTGTTTTCCTGATTGTCAGAATAAACCTTGAAACAATGCATGATACACAAAACAGCTCCCCAAACCCAAACATTAAAAAAAAAAAAAATGACACTTGAAAAAATACACAAAATAGCAAGGAAATCACAAAAACAAAAATGGCAAGAAAATTATACAAAATTATGACAAAAACGCTATTTCTATTAAAATGTTTTCATTAAAAAAAGAAATCTTTTGATGCAGCGTTCCCCAACAGAAACTGCCAGAAATCATATTTACTGCATGTACACACCCTTCCAAGCTCTACTGGTGCAACCCACCCCAAAACACACACACACACACACACACCAGTGTGTGAAAACTTGGTTTGGTATGATAGTGGTCTGTGGTCCTCAAAAGATGCTATTCAGCATTCAGAAAAAAACCTGATTTTTAAAGTGTGCTCTGTGTTTTTAGTTTTTGCAAACAGAAGAAAGTCTGTTTGTAAAAACTTTACACATTACTGAATTTCCTCATGTTCTGGATCAAGGAGAACAAAATAAGGAACAAGTCTCCACTGACACTCAGACTGCAGATGAAAAGTGACTGTTGCATCATTTCATTTTCATAACACAGAGCACTGCCTCTTCGCCTCACTAGTGTGTGTGTGTGTGACTCTAATTGAACTGAAGCAAACCAAGGACAGACTAGGTCCATTCTTCTCCCTGAAAACTGCATCTCTACCTTTTTCAATGCGGAACGCACATAAAAGCAACATTCAAGTACAAAATAAAATAAAATGAGCTCCAAGCGCTCAGTGCAGCCCTCAGTCAGCTCACGACATGGCCATTAAAGTAAACCTCACAGACACAAGTAATTTTTTCCCTCATGTTTCAATAGAAAAATCATGATTTTCTCCCTGTTGTCCTGAGATATTGACAATAAAAAAAATGAAAATAGAGTCAACATAGCAAAAGCAATAGAGCAGGCAATGTGATGAGCAAAGATAAACACAACATAGCAAATAATGACAGACTAAATCGACGTGGCAAAAACAATGTTGCTAAAAAGACAGTAAAAATTACTTGGCATAAAGCGACAGAGCAGCATTTAGATAGCAGACATGACAAAGTGGACACGACAAGGCGGACACGACGTAGCGGACACGACGCGAACTAGAAGGCACAACTTATGCCACATTGTGAGAATACACAATGTGGCATGAGTAGCAAATGCAAGCGAGCAGACACAAAATTGCAAATGCATGGTATGTACACAAATTAGGGAACCCAACAAAGCGTCAACTTTGTGTGGCAATAACAAAGTAGCAAACTCAAGCTAGTGAACACAATGTACCACAGTCAATGCAACATAGCAAATGCAACACTTCAAATGCAACTTTGGCTACACTGTAGCCAAAAAAACCATAGCTTACAAAACATTACAAAAGCAATCCAAACCCAAAGTAGGAAATGCAAAGTACCAATCAAAATAGGGGTAATGTAATAATCAAGAATGCAGATGTTAACACTACCAACACAATGCAATAGCATAACACATCGCCATAAAAACATAGCAAATGCAAACTAGCGAATGCAAAAGAAATGTAGTGAAAGCAAACTAGCAGAATCAAAGTATTGGGCGCATCTATGAAACAAAGTAATATTCAGGACAAAACAAATGCTAAATACCGTGCTTAAATTAGCAAATGCAATGTAGTGAAAGCAAAGTAACGAATGCAACATGGCAAACCTAACTTTTAACAAAACCAATACAATGTAGCCAAAGGAACATACTGTAGGTAGCACAATACTGTAAAAATATTACAAACCCAAACTACCAAAAACAAAATAGTGGACCTAGCAGGACAACACAAAATGTTATGAATGTAGCAAATGCAAATTAGCAAACATAAAATACTACGTAGGGCATCACTCCTGCATTTGAAGTCAAGTGCAGAAGTGACTCGGTGCTGGTCCGCAGCCCAGTGGTTGAGGATCACTGGTTTGATAGAAAAACATGCAACATGTGACAATAATTAAGCTTGAGGTAACAGTATAAAATGCCTTTAAGGTGTGGAAACCATTCCCCAAATCCCCAGATTTACTGGTCATCAGTATTTACAAAATTAAACTAATTTAGGAGCACTAAAGCTTTGCTGGTAAACAAAAAAAATATCTGAAGACTGTCCTCCTTCATACACACCAAAAGAGAAATCAATCACTGAAGAGGTGCAGACAACTATTTGTCTCTGACTGAAGTCTCAAAACGCCTTGAAGATTATCTACAGCAGAAGCCATTAGTCTCTGTGTTTCTCTTTTCTGTGGAAATCCTGAAAAACAAGCGGTGATGGAAACCTCTCTAAAGAATCCAATGTTTGGCTCACTGTAAAAATACTGAGCTGGTAGCAAATCTCTAAAATATCCACTTTACAGATGAACAATATATGGTAATTGTTTTTCTATTAATATCACATTTACATATATACAAATGTAAGAGTTGTTTGGTTCGCACCTAATGTTGCTGGTAGTGAATCTTTCATGAATGACTTTCTTTGTTGTTGGTGTCTCTTTCCTCTACAGGGGCTCAAACCGATGGACCACAACGGACTGTCAGATCCGTACGTCAAACTGCATCTCCTGCCCGGAGCCAGCAAGGTGAGAAAACTTTCAGTAACACTTGATCTTTCATCACTTTAGCTTAGACACACACACAGCTCCATTTGATCTAAAGCGGTTCCGAACATTAAAACCACAACATAAATACCTTTATATAATGATAATTAACTCTTTAACCTTTGTTTTATCATTTATTTAACTTTTGGTAATGATCAGTGGGTGCCACCATGAGGTGATGAAGGCCATGTAGACAACATTTTATGTTATTGTGAAACATTTTATAAGTAGTATGAATCTTTTGATGTACAATCGGGCAGATTTCGGTCCAATGTCTCCAAATTTCAGCAAAATAACTGAGAGCAAAAGTTACAGTTAGTGACTCATGCTCCATTCTCCAGCAGATGGTGAAATCTTGGACTGTCTCGTCCTTGGGGCCGATTTAATCTTCTTTCATTAAAATCTGATACACAGCCTGTGTGAATGAGAGTCTAACACAAAAGCAGCTTATTAAAAGCCTGTGCAGTCATCCATCTACCTTAAACATCTTCTTTTCCTGCCAACGTCTCCTTTCACTCGGCCTCGCATTGTTCAGGAGTTTAATATTACACCACTGTTACAACTGTGGCCATGTGCAATAGGAGCATTTATTTAACTTAGATGATTTGCTTCAAGCCACTCTTTGACCTTCCCTCAGGGCTGAGGATCGCACAAAATTAACGTTTGAGTCCACAAACAAACCGCTTGTTAGAGAGTAATTAAAGACAAACATGATTAATCCCATCAAGCTGCCAAAACAAAGAAAAATCAGTCAGAAATTACTTTTAAAAAAAAGACCTAATTATAGAAACTAACAACTTTGAACAACAAGGACTGGGATGAGTTCTGACAAGTGATTTAAACTAATTAAAAACAATTAATCATCCCTCAAGTGAGAAATTCGACTGAAAATCAACTGTTTGATTACTTTTCCTTCAGTTTGTCTTACAAAGTGTCAGCAAACGTCTGAACTCATACATCTGAACGTTCTTTAGATTTAGATGGTACAAAACACTCCAATACTGAATTCAAGTAGGATTTTCAGGTATCTGGACGTAACTGGTTATTTTTCTCAAAACTTTTTAATTTTAGTCTTAAACAAATATCTGTTTCTTACATGGACTGTCCCTCCATCGCGCTGCAGATATCTGCTCCTGGTCATTGTCCAGTTCAGAGCTGTTTCTGGTTTGGTGCTGTGTTGCGTGTGCTCAGACTGCACACTCGGCCCATTGCTTCGCACATCACGCAGCTTCTCAGTGCTGTTTTTGCTGACACTCACCAGTGTCACAGCGGTTGACATTGGTTTAAACCCCAGAATCAGTTTTGCAGCAGAGAGGGAGGACAGAGCATAGGAGGAGAGGTGGAGCACGTACCACTCCAGCTCCTGGAGTGCAGTGGAGCCAGGGACACACTGCTCTGGGTTTCTGGCTTCACTGCACTTCAGGACTATCTTAAAGTAGGAAGTACTGCTTCACATACTTCACTCACAATTTAGACTGCTTTTTCGTTTGGTGACTGTTAATATAAACTATAGTTTTATTTCATAATAATTTATTTTTAATAACCCAAACATTAAACATTGCTGCTGTTCGTTTCCTGTGGTACAGGTACCCTGCACTGGGCACTCTAAACTCTCTGTGCATGTGTGATTCACAAATGCTTTGCTAACAGGCTCACACAAAGAAAAAATAGATGTTATATTTAAATTTTTGTTGTTGGTAATTATTCATTTAAGTATCTCACAACAAATATCTCACAACATAAAGGGCCAGAGCTTCACTCCTTCTTCAAGGTGTGAGCAATTTGGCTGATCCTGCTGATTTAGTGAGAGGGAGTACAGTCTGCTAACGGATAGGGACAGTCAGTCAGAATGCTTGTAAGATGATTGGGTATTTATTGCTGGTTGGGTCTCTGCTGACTAGACTTTCAATCTCATACCATAGATATATAAGTATCATACAGAGCAAAAAGAGAAAGTGTCATCCTTTTGTGTTCTGAGTTTAAACCATCATATGATATTTAGAATCAAGACAAATGTATTTAGCACATTTCATACACAAGGCAATTCAATGCACTTTACATGGTTAAAGGTGCAGCATTTAGAAAACATTAAACTGAATTTTAAAATCAACAATGAAACATAGAAAACTGTTTGAATTTATTATTATTTATTTATTTTTTTTTTAATCTCCCTTTAAGTCATAAGCAGTAGAGAAAAGGACTGGCTAATGTTAGTGTTTGGGTTCATTTATGGCACGTGTTAAACTCAACATCCCTTGTGGGTTTTGTAACCTTTTATAGAAAGTAAATAGTGAGTATATTTTACAAGAAAAACATTGATTATTTGTAAAACGTGATTACAGAAACAGTTTTTTTTTTTCAACAAAAACCTCAAAATTTCTGTCGTTGCCCACCTTCAATCAAACTAGAGTGAATGTGGTGCCTGAAACCAGTGGTCAGCCTCAGTTCAACAGCATTGATTATTTCTCTCTCATTTTAGAAAAAAAAACTCTCAAAGACGATAATCAGTAGAAACTAAAGATGTCACTGACTGCATGTCGTCTTAGCTCCAACTTTTGTGTTCTTTCTGCATGTAAGGAAACAAACACACACTGCGTTCAGGCTAAAAATACCCTGAACAATACAAAAGCACGTCAGTGGTGATTCATCGCTTCATTTGTTATAATGAATGCTGTATTAAGTGTTTAACAAGTGATGTGTTGTCGAACAACAAACAGAAACAACCAAACTTTAAATTACTGTCACTGTAGTGTTCCCGCACGGTCATATTCAGAGTTTATTATTGCACTGTTTCAATAGCGTTCAACTCATTAGATGTAATAATTTGGACTTGGACTCGGACTTGGATACGGCTTTTGTCCCCTCGTTGGTTAGGGTGTCCCAACTGTAGGATGGGTAGTAATTTTATGATTGATGAATATTAAAGTATTAAGGGGCCCCTCCACTGTCTTTGCAAATTTCCCATAAAAGCTTTTAAATTTACTTATGAGAAGATTTGTGCTTAAGAATACACCCTGTTATGCACCATATGCATTAAAGATGGGCTTCAAAGAACCTGTGATTCATGTCATCATGAATTGCTGCAAAGCATCAAGGGTTGATCAGTGGTACTGTCCAAAACCAGTCACAAAATAGCATACAGTATTTTTCATTTTATTCATAACACCTTTGAACGTAACATGTAAAATTGCTCAATGTTATCAATGTTGTGTTTAAATGCTTATGTTTACTCTTCCTGGATGTCTAACATTCACTTCAATGACCATGTCTGTTAGATCACGCCATTCGTTCAGTGCACAGTATGCTAAATTAGTTTACAACTTCACTGACAGTCATTCATTTTGCTTCAAAGGCATGTTTACTCCGGTTTTACCTATTCAGTCTACCAGATTGACACTTACAGTATGTGTACAATGGAAGTGAAACACAAAGTTGATATTTGCTCCTCGAACAAAACAAATCCTAATTTACTCCTGTGTAACATTGTTCCTGAGGAAATCACACGCTGATTGAGTCAGAAGCAATCCAACAAAATCACGCCATTGTCACGCTTGTCTTGTCAAGCTCTTCAACATGGATTTCCCAACACAATGTTCCTCTCATAACTTTGCGCTGCTCTTCACTCTGATTTTCATTAGCTTGCTAAATTGCAATCAACGCACATGCTGGAAAGTGTAGGTGGAAGTGGGATGTAAGGCTGCGTGTTTATTGATGCAGTTTGTGCTAATCAAGCCAGGCTGTGCATACATTGTTTGGTACAATTAAAAATGTTCCAGACTTTACATATTTATTCCTTATTTAGCTTTGATTACCTTAATTAGCCTGCACATATATGCCCCATTGCACAATAAAAACAGTCATGATTCACCTTTTTACCTATGTGGTCTTTACAAGTCTCCATCAGAACTCCTTTAGAATGATGCTGTGTTTGTCAACATGTTACAAACTCATTAACTCATTTATTCAGTAACAGTATTTATTTTTCCTGATGATAAATCTCAAAGGCTTGAATCTTTAGGTTATTCACATAACCCCATTCTCTGAGTACTTTGAGTGAAATGTCTCATTATGGGATTCACGCCCCTGCTGCAGCTCTCAGAAGCAACAATCTCATTCCACCAATCCTGATTGGCTGGTGAAACGTATCCATCCCCCACTGGTAGTCCCACTTACCATAAGTAGCGCAGGTGGACGGTACTACACCATTCAAAATAAGCACCTCTTCTCACTCGCCAAGCGAGAAGTGTTGTCTGGCTAACACTGGCGGCTAGCCGAGAAGAATGCCAACCGGCGCCCGACTGTCATGATGGGGCGTCGAGGGCAGTGTTGGGCCAAGCTGTCGCCGGTCCGGAAGCTCGACAACCGTGGTGGGGCATCAACGTAGTTGAGCCGAACCGTTGACTGGCGCGTTAACATCCGAAAACTTGACAGCTGTGGTGGGGCGTCGAGGGCAGTGCAAGCCGAGCGTGGAGGCAAGGTGAGCACTGTTCGGTCTGGTGTGATCGAGAAGCAAGCATCCAACTAGCAACGCCCGGTGAGGCTAGTCTCTCTGCAGACATGCCAACTAGTGGACGTGAGATATGCTCCAAGTGAGAAGAGGTGTTTGAATGGCGTCCGCCTGTGCTACTTATGGTAGGTGGGACTACCAGTTTCACCAGCCAATCAGGATTGGCCTAATGAGATTGTTGCTTCTGAGGGCTGCAGCAGGGGTGTGCATCCCATAGTGAGACATCGAATGAAGATTATGAAAGAAAACTGGTAGATTATCATTGATTTCATCAGGTGGAGTGTTCTTAAATGCTAGTAAGCAGCTTGATAAATAATGGGAGCAACAAAAATGTAAAGGAAAGTAATTAATCATAATAAACTAATGCCAATAAATTTAACAAGTCATAAATTTGAAGTCATATTTATATTTGAACTTGTATAGGGCTTTTCTCACTACTTTATAGTTTACTGAATACTGAAGTAGTGAAAAAATAAGGATGATCAAACATTCAGCCATGAAGTGGAAGTGACAGCTGTACTAATGTTTACAGCCATCTATGACCTCTGTGTTTCAGGCCAATAAACTCCGAACCAAGACGCTGCACAACACACTCAACCCCGTGTGGAGTGAGACGTTGACCTACTACGGCATCACAGATGAAGATATGGTCCGGAAAACACTCAGGTAACCAAACCAGCCAAACCAACCATTTTGTCTGTTCCACTGTAACATTAAACCTAGATATCAGTGTGAGGAATACTCAGGTTGGTTGGTTAATTATTTACCTTGATAGCTGATTGTTTGTTTGGTTAAATTGGTTAATTGGTTTGTGAGTTTGTTTTTTATCATTAGTTAGTTTTCTTGATAATTAGTTAGTCTTCATTGTTTTTTGAAGGGTTGGTTGGATAGTTATTTAATTGGCTGGTTAGTTATTTCATTTTTGTAATTGATTTCTGCTTGTTGGTCTAGTGGTTGATTGGTTGGAAGGTTGGATGTGGGTATGTTTTTTGTTATAAATTGATCCTGGTTTGTTCAGTTCTGGGTTTAGCAGCCCAGAGACTCAAGAACCCTGGGTGTAGCTCCATGTAGAGCTGATACTTCCTCATGTTCAGAGGAACCAGCTGAAGTTATGTAAGGCATGTCTAGTTAGTAATAGTAATAATAAATAAACTATCTTGTTTATTCTGGCTGCTGAGTCTTTTTCCATGTTGAAACCGTATCACATCAGTCGTCAGATTTCTCTGTTTCAGAGAGGAAAATTAATAATATTGTTACACTGAATACAATAAGAGCCATGAATGCTGTTATCTTTTAGATGGGATCTTGGCTTACAGACGTGACTAGTCGCAATACAAAAATTAAATCAGCAAACATTTTTCTTATCAGCAAATTGAACGGAGAAAGACCAGTAGATAAAACGAGGGCAGTGTGCCGACATTGTTCAGCTGAGATCGGGTATGTTTCTGGGAACACGACAACATGCTAACTCACTTGAAACAGCACCACCCGAGTGCGAATATCACTGCGACAAGAAAGAAAAGGTCCTTAGTGCAAACGCAGCTGACTTCGGCATTCAAGCAGCTTCTGCCTGTCAATTCAGATCTGGCCAAAGCTATAACAACTGCCATCGGAGTCTTTATAGCAGCGGATAAAAGCTATTAACAAGCTATGAGGAGCTTATTTTTAAAAAATAATATTTAATGTATTTTTTCTTTGAGAATATTATTATTACCAGGCAGCACTTTACAACAGTATAGTGTTTTTTTTTTTAACTTTATTTTCATATTCTGTATAATGTTAAATACATTGTTGACTAAAGTTTTGAATGAACAAGCAAATTTATGTTTTGCATTCGTAACTGCCAGCAGATCTGCACCTACTGCAGACAAGTACATTTTTCTGGTCAAAAATATGAAGATCTAAACCAAGGGCTACATGCTGTAACTGTGCTGTGGTTTTTGTTTGTTAAAAGCTGTTAACAAGCTGTGAGCTTATTTCTATAATATTTCATGTATTTTTTGTTTGAGAATACTATTACCATTCAGCACTTTACAAGTATTGTATTTTTTTAAACTTTATTTTCATATTCTGTATAATGTTAAATACATTATTGGTTTAATAAAGTTTCGAATAAACAAGCAAATTTATGTTTTGCATTTTGTTTCATACTGTTCCAAAAATGAACCGAACCGTGACCTCAAAACCGATATCGTATCGAACCGTGATTTTTGTGCATCGTTACACCCCTATTAGATGGATTACATTTTAAAAGTAAGCGGAATATACATCCGTCCAGCAGACACACACAGACTTAATCAGCCATGTTATATCGTAATATCTGTAATGTAATTCTAAAGAAACTGGGCCGATTTGTAAACATGAGCCTTATCTGGTCACAGTCGGTCGTGACCACGTCAAATAAAACACGGGGGGTCAATTACGAGGATGAATCCAAAGTTAACATCTAAGCTCCGACAAACCCTCAACACTAACTACCTCTGCTCCTCCTCTCAGTCCCCTGCACCCTCATGTTGCCTTCACTGACTGCCAAAACTGTAGGAATTAGGAACAATATGCACTTATTATGGTAAGAGCTAACTTGGATTATAGTGTGCAGTAACATAACATCTGTATATGTGTTTTCTGTGTCTTATATTTTCGCTTATAGTCTATTGATTTGTCTGCACTTTGTCTTATGTTAGCGGGTCAGAAATGATTGGATGGATGTGATATAAGTTATAACAGTCCAGTCTTTTAAAAGCTCTTCTCAGCGATGTTTGAAATAAAAACAAATCATGTTTTAGTGAAACCTAAATATTTCAGCCAGAAGGCTGTAGGATGCAGACTAATTGAATTTGTTAGTCTAGGAAATCTTTTTCAGCAAATTTTATTTGGCACACATTTAATATAAGTATTCATATGTATATTACATGACACACGAAAGACAGGCTGACACCAGTGACATAGTTAACTCTGGACCATGTTAATACCTTAAACACCTAATTCAGGTGGCCCTTTTTCCTAATAGAAACGCGAATTGTTGCTATGTTGCATATGTAACCTTTGTAGCTAACTATAGAACTTGTTCAAACCTGAAATACCATGTGGTGCTTTTTTTGTTTTACATATATTACAAAACTGTAACAATAACATTTATTATGTACAATACAATACAATAAATTGATTGATAATATTTCAACACCTTATTAATTTAAACTACTATAATTTCTCCCAGTCTGTGTTAAACTAAAACATTTTTTTTAAATCAGTGTGACTGTAAAAGGTGATTTTATATTTGTTTAAAATAATACAGTGAGCAGGTTACACTGTATTCTATCCTTTTGTGTCTTAATTTGCATCTTTGGTGTTGAAGTAATCCAAAAGTAATCAGTTACATTACTTTAATACAGTGATACTTAGAGTAAGTTATTGATTCCATTTTTGACAGGTGACTTGTAATTGTAAAACTAAAATTGTAAAACTAACCCTCCCAACCCTGCTTACAGATCAAATTTATTTTTTCTCCTGAAGAGGGGAACAAAAACAATTGACATTCTTAACCAAATAGCTGCTGTGAGAATCAAGAAACAAACCATTTTCCATTGCCTGATGTGTGTGAATCAGTTTACAATGTATGGTGGCAGGAAATAGATTTCATTTAGGAAAAGTTCAAACTTTCAACTGTTCATGTTTTATAAGCATCATTATTCCCACCTTACATGTGCACTGTGACTTTGTGGTTTTGGAGAAATGGCACAATACTGTTTGAGGAAGTCAGGAGTGCATGAGAAGCATTGACCAATGATTGGCACGGCCAATAATATCGGCTGAAATTCAGAATTTTTATAATAATCGGTATCAGTCGATAGCTGATAAAATACGTGTATTTTAAAACGCGCTCCTTTGGCTCTTTAACAGTCGTCTCTCTCTGCCTGAAGTCACCACTCTTTGTTGTGTAACAACCAATCAACACTGAAGCTTCTAGATGCAGCGCCACAGAGAGAGGAGAGGTTTGCTCGATGATTTGATAAAAAATCTTGAAGCCATTTTATTTATTTGTTTCAGTGAAATTTAAGAGATTTCTAAACTTTTTGTTTTTATATAGTAAAAAAAAAATGCTTAAACATATTCAATCATGATTTGTGTCAGAGTTTAAGATCTTTTTTTTAATCATACATCATTATACAAAACAAATAAATATACTGTATTCAGTCTAATCCCAGGTGTGTTATCATAAATTTTGACACCAAAATTGTGTTTTTTACAGCAAATGTAGAATACCGGTTCTAAATATCAGTTATCATTTTCCTTTATTACTAAATTAGTATCGATATCAGCCAAAAAACGTATCGGTTGACCCTTACCCGGGGTTTCCACTGGAAGCGTCTCGGCTGCGCCACGGCACCGATCCGGTTTTTCACCGCTGTCCGCCATCCAGTGATTCACACCGGTTGCGTTTGGAGTGCGCCGCGGTGCTTTCCATTTGAACGACTGTGACGTCACGAGACAGAGCAGTTGTCACGATATTTATATAATCGCGCAAGAACACAGTTAAATATATGTGTTATAAATGCAACAATAAACTGATAAACTAGTCAGTGTTCCTAACGAAGGAGAACAAGAAGGTTGGACTCTCTGGATTTGTCATAGCCACATTTTTTTATCAACAGCAACAGAGAAGAGATAAAACTGCACCAGTAAAACATGAACTAAATCAAAGTTGCTGCAGTTTACAGTGTAGTTACAGTATGAGAGGAATCAATATAGTGAATGTGATTTTGTTTTTACACGTTATCACGTTTTACTTGAATTATAATCTGAAGTGTTTTATTTTGAAAAGTAACCCGATATTTTATTGCGGAGTACGTGCTTAATTTCCTGTTTAGCTTCATTTGCTCTGTGCTGATTGATGCGTCGTGCTCTGGTGTCCGTCAGAAATAGAAGCCCTGCGTATATCTGGCGCAGGGCACCGGACTACCGCATCTGGGAAGGAGCTGACACGCACCGCAGGGGACCCGGTGGAAATTAACACATAGACTAAAGTGGAAACCTATCAGCTCCGGTGACGCGGCGGTGACGTTCCGCAGCGGAGCCGCATCCAGTGGAAATTGGGGGTCACTCCACACCGGCAGCACACCCCACTTCTGTCATTGGGAAACACATTTCGGCTGATCTGTCTAGGTTTCACTTTTTGCTCTCTCTTCTTGTTCTCGCAGGATTTCAGTGTGTGATGAAGACAAATTCCGCCACAACGAGTTCATCGGGGAAACCAGAATCCCCCTGAAGAAGCTGAAGCCTAACCAAACTAAAAACTTCAACAACTGCCTGGAGAAACAGTTGCCGGTAAGTCAACCTCCATTGGTTGATTGGCAAAACAGACATTGTGCGGCTGGTTGTTTATCAAAGTACCTGTGTGGCATTTTGCACCAGTGATTATGACCTAGAATCCTCTTTCTGGTAAGGCTTTATTAAGAAAAACAAATGTGGATTTATATTGTGTAATGTCGTTTGGATAAAAAAATACTATATGAATCTCAGCCTATATTGCCCAGCCCTATGGTTCCTATGGTTACTTCATTTGCTTGATGTTTGGTTGGTTTTCTGGGTTACTGTGTTGGTTTTACTTTAGTCGGTTGTGGTTGGTTAATTTGTTGCACCAAAAAGTCAAAGTTCAACACTAAGAAGTGCAATCTTTTCAAGACAGCAATGCATGTTTTGTTATTGCAATTAAATAAATGAATTTATTTTATTGCATAATTGTGACCATCACCAGCCCTCCCTAAGGAAGGGTAAGAAATACTTTATTAAAGGGAGGATGTAAAAAGAGAGGGCAGTGTTACACCTAGGGGGGGTGTAACACTGGGGGGAGAGGTAGGGGGAAGGTAACAGGGAGGAGAGACTCGAGGTGGTAAATGGGAAGAGTTGATTATTTTAAAGTGAGAGTGAGATGTGAAGTTGTAGTTGTGTATATTGTGCTTATTAAAAATTATAAAGGGGAGTGGTGGCCTAGTGATTAAGGACGCTGGGCTTGTAATCGGAGGGTTGCCGGTTCAAGCCTCACCTGGGCCGTCACTGTAGGATGTTGAGCAAGTCCCTTAACCCCGAACTGCTCCCCAGGCACCGCAAAATGGCTGCCCACTGCCCCTCAGGGATGGGTTAAATGCAGAGGACAAATTCCATTACATGGCCAATTAAAGGCGAAAGCCCTGATTTATTGTGTTATGTACTCAAGCCAGCCTGGTGACAAGTGTGAAGCTTAGGTATAGTGGTGGTGGCTGTGGATAGAGGGAAGGAGTAAGTGGTAACACCTAAAATAGGTATTTGTGATCAATGTGTCTAAGATTAATCCCAGTACGAGTTTTATCCCACAGCCCAAGGCATGCCAGTGCATCGTAGACCAATGTATGTGCAAAAACCGCTACTGCCAACCCAAGCGCTGCCCCGCAATCGAAGATGTAGTCAGGCCAGCAGAAAGAGCGGGGGCCAAGGAGCCCCAGGCCACCACCCCATGGCCGAGCAACCCCCCAGACATCCCCAAGATTCCAAGCCTCCCGAGACCCTTGCGGAGGAGCCAAGGCCCGCGCCCAGCAGATGGCCAGAGCCGCGCCGAACGGGCAGCCAGCAGGCCCAGATCCAGCAGGTGCCGGACCCAGAATAGAAGCAGCCCGGGAACAACAACCACACCCCCAGCCGCCTAGGGCACCAAGGGGACGCTACAAGTCACCCCACCGGCCCTCAGGGGCACCGACCGAGCCCCCGAGAGCGCCCCACTCGCAGGCCCTGGCCTCGCAGGGCACCGGACTCGCACACCACAGGGACCTCCCCCAAAGCAGTCAGGAGACGAGACAAGCACCAAGCCACACCCGAAGAGGCACCCCCCACGCCCCGCCAGGCCGACACCGCCCAGAGAGACCCCGCGAAGAGAGCCCCCAGCAACAATTCCCCACGCACCCCCGAGACCTACCGCCCCGCCACGCCCGACCATCCTGATGTATTTGTACTCTACACAGTGGCCCAACCATCAACAGAGGGGCCGGGCCCCCATTCGACAGGCCTAAATGTGTAGGTGTGAATATATGTGTTTAGTGAATGTATGAGGTGAAATTAAAAGAAAGGGGATGGATGGGAATGATGGTCCCCATCCAATTTTTGTGTGTATATGTGTATGTGGTGCAATAGCTCCGGAGGGTGGAGGTGGTGGTCGTCCCTTCCGGGGGGGTGGTATGTTGAAGTGGAGGGATTGGTAGGGCAACTTGAGGTTGCGGCCCCCGTGCCACTACTTAGTAGCACAGTTACCGGCCCCCTCCTCCCTCAGCCCCACCTCTAGCCCCCCAAGGCTTGGGTATGGGTGTGTGGTACACCGTGAGTGGGCCAGACCAGCTGGGAGTGAAGTAAAGTGTCCATGTCGGGGGCCTGTCTGGTGTGTGCCCGGCCCGTCCGCATGGCGGGCCACCGGAGAGGGTAGATGGCGCAGACCCCCCACCCCCCCAGGCGCAGCCGGGCACCAGCCACATCCCCCAGCGGTCTAAGGCACAACCCCCTCCGTACGCTGGACCAGAGTGGCCCGCCTCACCGCAACAGGGAGCAGCCGAGTAGGAGAGAAGCCCGCACCCACACCAGGGTCAGCACAGGCCCGTACGGCGCCACGATACAACACCCTCCACATGTTTGAACACACACTGAGCTAATGAGTGTCTGAACGGATGAAAGCTCAATAGTAGCTTAACAGATGTGGCTTATAATTGGAGGGTCCCCAGTTCAAATTCAACCTAGGTCATCACTGTGGGATGTGAAGCAAGTCCCTTAACCCTAACTGCTCGTGTTGTAAGTCGTTTTGGATAAAAGCGTCCCCTAAAAGAAATTGGAGAATGATGTAGTGTCAACGACGTGTTGAAACATACTTTAGAAAGTTGCCCACACAGTTTTGCAGTGAGCAGTTGAGTCTGTGTGGGATGCGTGACCTCATTCACATCATAGCAAAAAAGCCTGGTGTAGGAAACTGATCTCAGTCAGACATACCTGCTTTTAGAAAACTGTTACAGTTATAAGTGACATCCAAAACTGACCCCAATCTCAAGATCAACCGGTTTGGGATTAAAGGGTAGCTGATATGATTTTTATTTGCAACCTTTATCAAAATCATATATAATACTAGTGGTTTAGTTGGGTTATTTTCTTCAAAAGTTCTTGTAGAGCAGCCACGAGTAAGAAAGTATTATTTCAAAATAATTAAAACGTATGGAAATTATTAAAACTTTAAGGAAATTATCAAAACTGTTTTAAAATTATTAAAACATAGTTTAAAAATGTTTTAAAACTATCAAAACTTAGTAATATTATTTTTAAAAAATGCACTTTAAGGTATTAGAATGAACTCAGTATTGTGGAAAAAACATCACAATATCAACCAATTGCAGTTAATTTTTCTGTGTAAAAATGAACTTCATGTTTCTGTATTTCTTTTGGCTTTGGATTGGTTGGGTTTAAAATGTTACCTCATCTGTAGCTCTGCTGCCTGACATTCTTGTTCCTGGGACAGGCTCATGCCTGGAGGATTACTGCTTCTCAAATCCTGTCTTGTGTTAGATTGTGCGATCTATTAAAGCGATGGGGATGAAAACGTCTTCCCTGCAGCTAAATCCATCTCTCTCTCGCCGGGTCTCCCGCAGGTTAAATCCAATTGTTGACATCCTGTGGACAAAGGTGATTGAGTTTCAGCTTGGGAACACGCAATTAGTAGGGAGATGCTAAACGAGCACAGTGTGTTAATGCAAAGAAATTAATTTTGCGTAGGTGCAGATTCATGGATGTAGGAAATCAGGGTTCATGAGGATGGCCTATAAAGAGCTAAGGTCACACAGGCTGTGACAAACATTTAGGTAACATATGGCAGTCCTACACACACATTACACAAGTATTCAATCAATGTTCCTGTTATTCCTAATAGGGCTGGGTATTGCCAGGTACCTTGCGATACGATACATCACGATATTTTTGCCCACGGTAATGATATTATCACGTTACAGAGATTCTGCGATAATCGATATATCGCGGGAAATTTCATCCATGAGACATTACGATATCTGTAGCCTTTTTTAACGTGTCTAGCGTTGATGTCATCAAATGTATTTGTGTTAGTAAGGAACCTGTCTATATTTTAAGTTGGGGATTGTTTTCTTTATTTGTTTATTTATAGTTTCTATTTATCGTTATCATGATAGATACCAGAAATTATCAGGATACATTTTGAAGTCTATATCGCCAATCCCTAAAACACACACACAGACACACTGTAAATTTGTAAATATCCACTCCTCAGCTATTGTCTCATTGTACTGTGTATGTACTGCATTATCTCTGTGTATCATGTATATATATATATATATATACATATATATATATATTGTGTTTGTCATGTCTTTTATGTTGCAATATAAAAAAAGAAAATAAAGTTTATATTTGGCGGTGGTGGATCAATTACGTAAAACTTTGCGATATATATATACATAAGGGTATACACAGAACACCTTAGTGACTCCATAGTGACTTCCTAATCTCAACACATTTCTGGTGTTTTCGTGGACTGAAAGTTGCAACAAAACAAATGCTGATGTTTATTTTGAGGCTTACATGGAAGATCCGACTCCCGCCAAAATTGAATGTCTCGCAGAATGAGGTGATGCCACGAATAGAGCTGAAAATATTTGCCTTGACAGCCCGGGTTGGATTAATTTCTACCATTTTAAACGGGCTTAGACTGAGCTTGGACGCTGTGCTCTAAATGAGGTGATGCGTTTCAATTAGTGCGAGAAAGATGTGCAAATGGAGGCTGAGGAGGTCAGTCGAAGGCTGGCCTCTGGCGAATTAGTAAATTATGTTAAAAAATGAATGAACGACTGATTCTTGACAAAAAGCAAAAGAGCTGTTTATGTGCACAAATTTGAATAATAATGCTGTAATGAGTTCAGTCTTGAACTTGAAATTGGCTTCTTTCGGATTCAGTCGGTTCGGCCCTTGTCAGTTCTAACTTTTGAGGCCCGATTACAGCTCTAGTAGGGAATACTGGGAACAAACTCCAACAGAAATTGGGATGTTTGCCTTTTAGCTTGAAGCCGGTCCCAGGACAATTTTATGTTTCGCTCACAATGCATCATGGGGCGGTTGAGTATGACTAGTGTGCCCACCGTGCATACTTCAAAAATGTCCCAATATAACATACACCCGGATATTTCTCACATACTCAATCTTTCCATACTATCTAATTGGAACGCACTACAAACTAATTTTGACGTCAGACTTGGTAGTACGTTTGTATGCAATTTCAAACACAGCCAGTGTCAGCTGTCTTGGCGAAGCAGTTTAGCTTCAAATTTGATGAAAAGCCAGCGTGGTCACATGTTAAACCTGGTTCAGCCAAGACGTACAAGACTGGTTGTTTTAACCACATTTTATTGAAATAACCCCCAGGGCTGTTTACAGAATATGAAGACCACACAAGTGTTAATAAAAGTAGTTTGAATCACTTCAGATCAAATTAAGATTTATGTACGGTGCATTCCATCTTTGGCACTTGTCAAGATCTTCACCTTTCACAGATTTCCCTTGCTAAGTAAAACAGGTAACAACACGGGGTGTGTGACTCAGCAGCAGAAATGGAGTGTTATCCACTGACTCCACGATCCGCTGAGAGACGGCCTGTGAAAGTTGTCTCTGATCCACGTAGAGTGAGTCGACTCCCTGGAGAAATATGATTAGTTTCCCGCTGTGAACTCTGCAGCCTCCTACAGGCTGCACAGGAGCCGTCTGAATCCGTCTGCTTTACTTCATTTTACAGGAAGATAACAAAGAAACTGTCATTACAGCAGCAGGAGAACAGTTATCGTTGACATACACTGAAATACTAAAAAACTAAGTAAAATATTTAACCCTGCATTAAGAAGAAGAAATGGAAAGAAATAATAAACTGTACAAAAGCAACAGTGAGCAAATATTTCTACCCATATTCAAATCTACATAAATGGAAACAAGAAGAATCTGAGAAATTGTTTATTCTTATTAGGTTTGTGTTTGCGATGTGATTTTGTGTGTTTTGGGGGATGTCTTGTAAAATTTTGTTCTCATTTAGTGTGTTTTTGAGGTTGTTTGGTGTATTCGTGTTAATGTATTTTTGTTTTTTGTGTGTTTTTTCTTGTCATTTTGTACTACTAGCTGATCTTCTATCCTAGCCATTCAGCATACATTACCATGGTGATTTACCCCACTAAGAAATTGAACCAATTTCATATTACAGGACACACAGGCTTAGTCACAGAATTTACCGCGATAAGAGCAAATCCAGCTTTGTAATCTTTGGCCCAGAAGTAGATGGGTACGTGCACTGCAGGTGTAAAGTGTGAACTAGTGATTGGATAAACAACCTCCCTCTGCTTATTGGGTTCCTTTAGATTTGTACAACTCCTTCCCATTCAGCTGAATCTCTGCCAGGGTGCTGTGGGAGTCCTTTTCAAGTCCAAAACAAACACTGGCTGAGTGGAGTGACTGTGCTCTGACTCAGACCCTTGGGAATATTTTGCCATTCCTGTGCAGCTTTAAATGTTGACCAGTAAGACACCGGTGCTTTTGATCAGCAAACAGGACAAATGGGAAAGAATAGAAATAAAGTAGTCGAGGCAGAATATGCATGAAACTTGATGAAAGATGCTAATTCTGCTCAGAAAAACCTAAACCTGAGCAAAAATGAGCTGATCAAGTTTCTGTTGGACCTTATTTCAGTTTTGAAACATGGTTCATCAACTCACTCCATTTATTTTCCATAAGCAGTAAATCAGCATTTAAATAGGTGCACAGTGAATTATTGGACCTCACAGTCCTGGTGCTCATGTCTTTAAAGTGGATTCTGAAAAAGTTTTCTAAGCCTCTGAGCATTTTCCCTGGCTGATACTGACCTTATCTTCAACCAGTGCTTTAAAGCGCTGAGTAATAAGAACAGATAGCTTTACCAGAGCCACTCTACCATTAGGCTTATATTTACATCCATATGGATGAATACGTCCCCCGAAAGAGCCTGACGAGCGGTGCATTTATGTATAATTTACACCAGGCACATCATTATTTTTTATAAGTATTGTTTCTGAAACTCACTGGTGTTTTGGTGAAACTGGTGTCCATTTTAACTAATAACTGACTTCTCAGCTGTCAGCACAACCAGCTACATTCAGTCACCAGTAAAAACAAGACACTAGTTGATTTAAAACACCTCTGGAGTCACTTGTCACCAGTTGTCCTAGTTTCACCATTTGTCTCAAAACAAGCAGGAATAATGCATGTTTTTTTTTTTTGACATGTCTAACCTGCAGGTCAACAAGACCGAGGACAAATCTCTGGAGGAGCGTGGACGCATCATGATCTCTCTGAAGTACAACACGCAGAAGTCCTGCCTGGTCATCGGCATCATACGCTGCGCTCATCTCGCTGCCATGGACGCAAACGGCTTCTCCGACCCTTACGTCAAAATGTCAGTACACACAAAACTGACTTTAATATTGCAGTGTGAACACAATTTACTGTTTGTGTGTCATCTTTGTATTTCTATCAATTATTTAGCAGACATAAGGTCAATAAAATGTTCACCTAAAACAAACGTGATAGGTGTGTCAGTCACACTGGCGTTTGTTATAATTGGTAACACCTACGAGCAGAAGCCTGTAACTTATAATTAATTAAATTAAGCCACAATGCAGTTAACACACTTAAGGTGACAGCTTTGCATTCATTCACGTTTTATAATTGGTCACAAGATAACTTGATACCTAATTGAACCATAAAACTGGTATGAGTGCTCAGAGCGATTTAGTTCGGCATTTGGCTGCTCTTAAACTGCAATTTCAACTTTTAAATCTCTCTCCTGTATATTTAAGTGTTGGTGTATCAGTTCAACTGGTGATCATTAAAACTAATGAGGCTTTCTACGGCTGTCGCTCAGAATTTAAATTAACATGTTCAGGCGCAATAAAATAAACACACACTTCATATGACAGCTTTGTAGTTATTTCCAGTTATTACTAAATCTGTGTTAAAAGGCAGATGATAAGATGACATGATCACTGGCTAAAGGTTTTTACAGTTTAAATTGAAGACACGTTTGAACTGTTTTAGGATTTTTCAGTTGTTTGACTGTGTGCATCAATCACACAGTCTGCACAGTTCACTGTATGCTGACTGGTGTAACAGTTCAACTGGTGATCCTTGTAACAAATGATTGCTTTAATGTTGTCACTGTGTTTACATTAATCTGAACATCTTGTTTAGACAGAATACAATATAAACAAACTCAATTTAAAACTATGTATTGTCGGAAGTTTTACTGCATCTGTCACAAAATAACATGATTACTAGTTGAACTGTAACACCAGCTGACAAGAGCACTGAATCTAATTAAAACTAACAGTTGATTGTCTCTTTTTGCAAGATTTTCAGCATAAGTTTTCCATAAATCTGTGATATTTCTTATTCCAGTTCGTATTCTTTAAATTTCTTTATCATTTCATTTTTGCTGAATAACTTATTCTAAGATTTTTTTTTGATTGTTGCTTTACTTTAATTTGGTGTTTATTTATTTCACTATTGTTATGCACAATGTTGATCACACTGTAACGAGTGTGCAGGAGAGGGAATCACTCTTCAGCAGTTTGACTGGCATGTTCTGCACTAGAGGCTGTCCATAGTGCTGCAGTTTTGAAGGAGAGTTGCATTCATCACACCTAAACGTTTGCCACGACTTTCATCTGACTCAGAAACCCCAGCACAATTAATTTCCTCGCCGAGAACAAAAGCCGCCGCTCGTTTCAAGGAGCACAGCAGAACTGCGACAGTTTCCAACAGCTGCAGATTGAGACATTCCTCCCTGGGGTTTGATAAGGACGGCAGGCCAGTGATGGATTTTACCAAGTGGCTCTCATGGCAGGGAATAAAGGAAGTGTACACACCATACTGTAACCCTACTTGACCTGAAAGTCCAAAGCAGAGTCTGATCTGAGATTGTTTGTGAAGATGTTAAAGCTTCTGCCATCAGGGTTTGAATACTGATCACAAAATCAATTAAGAATTAGTCATTAATTAGTCCAGGGGCACTCTTTCCAATTGAATACGTTGTTATTAATTAGAAAAATGATGAAAAACCTTTCTTTACACAGGATCCCCACAGTCATGAAATTCCTGGAAATGTATGCAATTTGTAAAACCAATTTTCAACACCTAGTGTTGTACATCGCTTTTGATAAATGTCTGCAAATTTAAATTGTAATCTTATAATTAAACATTGTAGCACTTATTTAGTTGTTGTTTAATGTTACGTTCAATAGCTGATGCATCGTTAATATGCAAAATATTGCAAAATGGGTGTCAAAGGTAATTGCGTCATTATACGATGCTATTTGATAGATAAGTGATGGACACAACTTGCAATCCCTGTGTCACATTTTTGCTACTAACCATGGCACACTGTCAGACCTCTTGAATAGATCTTAGCAGTTCAAAACTAAGTGATGGAAATTTTGTAAAATATTTTGGAAAAGTTTTGAAAAATCATTGTGAAAAAAGTGTGGGAACCATGTTTCAAGCAGAGACCATGTGACTCAACTCTCACACTATGTGCACAGCCTGTGATTGGTTACACACGTTAATCTAATGTTGGTGTTGTCTTGCAGCTCTACAGCTAGCCCTATAACCAGCTATCCCTGCCTCAGTAACTCGGTATCACATAGTGACAAGGAAATATAAGCCTGAACACATTCCTATCAAAATAAAAGCCCTATGGGATATTCCAGGAAGGAGGTTCAACAAACTCTTGACTCAACATACCTCGCGATGGTAGGCTCTGGGTATCTGATTCCATTACAGCTAGTATGAAGTGGGTCAATCAACCTTGGGTTACTTACGTGCACATGCACAATAAAAAGCCATCATCAATGGAGCAAAGATAACACAAGCTACCATGGCAACCACCCGGAAGAGAGTGTTTGATTCACCCAGATGGGTGAAATGACATGTGCAGAGATGCAGAGCAAAGAGAATATTGTACTTTTTGTCAGTGTCCACAGCCTTTAATCGCTCTGCAGAAACTAAATGCTCCTCAGTGATTGGTTACTGAACAAAAGCGTGCTGCATTAAAGCACAGTGGGACTGTTTGTTCAGCAGTTAAACAGGCTCATTGCTTCCTCTGCAACAAATCTACAGCTTTGGCTCCCACTGAGAACAAAAACCCTCAGGAACAAAGTACAGGAGAGGTTTGTGTCTGGATAAATGTTGTCCTCTTGACCACAATTTAACTCAGTCCAGTGGTTGGTGTAAAGGGTCATTCTTCCATAGTTATTGTAGCTGAATTTTTAATATGATATATCTCTCTTATTGTGACCTTTGCCGCTATCCACACAGCAACCAGCTTTTGTCCATGTAAACAAACAGGATCACAATAAACGACCATTCTGTCACATTGAACAATAGGACAGACCTGCAGCGTGGCAGGAAATCAAAGACAAGTGTCTTAGTTTGATTGACATGATCGTAGTGACAAATTTATTCGATGTGGAAGAAATACAAAAGCAGTGGTGTTCACTGTGTTCATGATGTAGTTTTGTTGTTGTTATTATTATTATCATCAATATAGGTATTGTTGTTATTTACTATTATTGATACTATTATTATCATAATAATTGTCGTTTGTCGAATTCTGTGCCCAAGTGACTATCAGGGCAGTAGCACAGCTCCCTCTGCAGGACAGAACTATATTACAGCATTCAGCAGTGGTTTTCTGTGTTTTCTGAAGCTTGTCTTTAATGATGTTTGTGTTGTGCAGTGTCTGACTCTCTCTCTCTGTCTGTTTTTCAGCTACCTTAAGCCAGACGAGAACAAGAAGTCTAAGCACAAAACTGCTGTGAAAAAGAAGACGCTAAACCCAGAATTTAACGAGGTAAGAGTGTCTCAGTTGTCCTATCTCCTTCTCCTCAAAGGTTTGGTTGTCTTTAACCTACATGGTTTTCACTCCTGGAGGTTTATCCTTTTTGTCATAAATGCAGATTTTGAGAAATCAGACTTCTTTGATTCAGACTAAAACCATCATTCTCATCACTGGCCGCTGCTGTTAAATCCATTCATTTGTAAAACCATATAAAAATCCTTAAAACAAGAACAGTTTTATGAAGATATAAACCATGTGTTAAAGCTTCACCATTAATAATTATAGACTAAAGTTCACTAACTTTACATCATTTGGTTTATTCTTACGGATTAACCTTAGTGTAATAAAAGCTTTTACTGTATTTTGACATTAGTCTTCTCATGAAAAAATATTTGTATTTATTATCATTTTTTTGTTATTAATATTGTCTTGTTTTTTTTAGCTTTAAATTACTTTATTAAGTATGTGTTGTTCTTTATTATTTATTCCAATGTAAGGTCACCCTCTTGTTACCTTTTTTATTTTTCTGATGAAAATGTAGTTTTTATTTAAGATTATTTATTTATTATTCATGTTGAGTTTTTTTTTAAATATTTATTTAATTAATTAGTTAGTTTCGTTTATTATCATTTAAATGAATTTATTCTTCTTTTTAGCTTCAGCCCATTTATCTATTCTTATTTCATTTTCTGATGAATTAATGTTCTTAATTTGATTTCTTATCTGTTTATTGATAGTTTTTAGTTAATGTATTCCTCTTTTTATGTTTAACCTATGATTTAATTTTTTGTATTCATTCATTCATTCAGTTATTGTTTATTTAACAGGGACATTGTTCAATAGTCAGTTGCACCAGAGTTTGCAAATAGCTCAATTACATCTGCAGTCCCTGGACAGGTAAACAAGATAAAAAAATATTAGTCCTCAGGTTTTTACTGTTATCACTTAAACTTTATTTTTTCTTATTTAATTTAATAATTTGATTCCAATAAATTATTCTCTGACAATTTGATATTAGTTTTAATCTCCTGATGAAAATATTGTTTATTATCTATTTTAGTCTATTCAGCTTAAGTGTAATTTAATTCGACTGACTTAAAAATGTACTTAGGTTTTATTAATTTATTTATTTTAGTGTCATTTTAGGCATTAAAATACTTTTTAGCTTTCATTTATTTTCCAACTAAATGCTCAAAATTATTTAGAATGACCATTATGATAAATCACTTCACGTTTTGTGTTACAAAGATAGTTTCTAAATGTGAATATTTTCAGAAATGATCATTGAGAGAATAAGCAGAGCTGCTGATGTTTGAGTAGTAGAAGTTGCACTGGCCTTCCTGGTGTTTTCCTTTGTTTGGACGCAGTCAGCGTAAGAAGGGACGTCTCCAGACAAACAGGGAGAAGAAGCTCCACGATGACATTTCCTCTGACATTTTTGCAGTCTTGCTCTTTGTCCCCTCCCAGCCTTTCTGAGGTGAACTTTGCGGACTGTGATTTTCTGATGAAAAATAGACCGTCAGTGACCCTGACAATTAGACAGAGGAAAAAATGTGCGACGGCTTCATGCTTCACACATATTAGATCTGGAGATACACAGGAAAACAAAGTTCCACGACCAAGAATTAAAGGCTAGATCTATTGTTGTCCTTTGTCACAGACATGTAAGGAAAAAGTCTGTTCTTGTCAAAGTGAAACAAATATGTTTCGGTTATCTTAGCACGTAGCTGCGTTAGCTAAGCTGCATCAAAGAGTAAAGGGGCGTGGCTATATTATCAGCTCAACTTATTTGTTCAAATCTGTTAAAAAATGCCCCCATCAGTCGATAAGTTTTAGTCTGTGTAAAGCAAAGTCAACCATTTTCTTCTAAACACATTAAGTAGATCATAAATGTATTCCTTAAAACATGTAAAAAGTCATTCAACTATTTATTTTAATTGTGGAGCTTTGCTTCACAAACTGTTTGAATGTTCTGTGTTCAGGTTTTAATGAGCGGTTTAGAAATTATAGCTATCATTAGTATTTTTTTTTTTTTTTTTTTTTTTTTTTTTTTACCTTGTCTGCACATGCTTTCGAAGGTTAACACTACAAGAAGTGCAATCTTTTGACAGCAATGCATATTTTATTATTGCAATTAAATAAATTTATTTATTTCATTGCATAATTGTGACCGTCACCAGCCCTCCCTAGGGAAGGGTAAGAAATACTTTATTAAAGGGAGGATGTAAAAAAGAGAGGGCAGTGTTACACCAAGGTGAGGGGTTGGAGGGGGGTGGGGAAGTTAGCAGGGAAGAGGGATACAAGATAGGATATGGAATGGGTGAGGAATAGTTTTAAGTGATGCGATGTGAAATTGTGGTTGTGTATATTGTGTTTATTGTTGTGTTGTCAAGCCAGTTTGGTGACCAGTGTGTGGTTTAGGAATAATGGTGGTGGCTGTGAACAGAGGAAGAGGTGAGTGGAAATTCCATAAAACAGGTATTTGGGAACAACGTGTCTAAGGTTGAGCCCAGTATGAGTGTTATCCCACAGCCCAAGGCCAGTGCATCCATGACAAATGTATTTCCAAGTACCGCCACTGCAAAACCCAAGAGCCGCCCCCGGGCCCGAAGAAGCAGTCAGGCCAGCAGCAAGAGCAGGCAGCCTAAGGGCCCCCGGCGACCACCCCACGGCCAAGCAGTCCCCCGAACGCCCCCAAGATCCCAAGCCGAGAGGCAGCCATCGCCCCCCCATACACACCCGAGAAAGCCCCAAGGAGCCAAGGACCCAGCGCACCACGCCACCGATCCCACCCCCAACCCCCAGACCCCCCACCCCATCGACCCCCCCACCCCCCCACCCCACCCCCGCGCCCAACCCCCCGAGGGGAGGGCCCAGAGAACTCCCTGCCCGAGGCCCCAGCGGAGGAGCCGAAGCCCACACCCAGCAGACGACCAGAACCGCGCCGAACAGGCAGCCAGTGGGCACCCGCCGGCGAGCCCAGAGCCAGCAGGGGCCCGACCCCAGGCCAGAAGGACCCGGAACGGATGCAGCACCAGGAGCAGCCCGCCCAGGGAGGACGACCACACCCCAAGCCGCATAAGGCACCAGGGGGCCGCTGGGAGTCTCCCCGCCGGCCCCCAGGCACCCCAACCTAGCCCCCCACGGCGCCCCAGATCACCCTTCACTGATGCCGCCCGCGCCACGAGCTTCAGTTCTTTTTTTTTTTTTTTTAAAGCCAGGGCCCCCTCCAAGGGCCAAGCCAGACCGCCCCGCCGGGATGTGGCCCCCTATTCCGGCCCCCGACACCCTACCTCACGGGGCACTGCCCAAGCAGGGGCCGTACCAGTAGGTACGCAAGGGCGCGGCACGCGCCACCCGCCCCGAAAGACCCCCGCCAGGACCGGCCCGGCCAGCAGGCCAAGCACCCCGGGCCCCAGGAGCACCCCCCGGGACCAGGACCCCCCAAGGGCAAGCCCCCGGGCCAAGCCCCCCGGGACGCATCCCCCACCCCCGCCCGGGACCCGGCCACGGCCCAGCAGGACCGCACAGCCCCGGACAGCCCACGGCCAGCAGCCCAGGGCCCGCCGCCCCCCGGACAGCGCCAGCCACGGAGCAGCGCCCCCCGCCGGCCCGCGAGCAACCGGCGATCCCCACCGCGGGGACGGAGGCACCCCAATGGCACACATCAAGTGCGGGACAGCAGCCCCCAGCCAAAGATGCCCCGGACCCACCCACCAGTCCGCAAACGGCAGGATAGACCCACCAGGCGGCCGACAGCAACCTCCACCACCGGAACAGCTAGCGCCGCCCCCCAGTAAACAGCATCACCCCGAGGCGCCAAGCAACCCCGCCCCAACCCCGGCGAGGACACCAGCACCCCCCCAGCACACCCACCCCCCAAACCGGCGAGGCAGGCCGCCCCGGGCCCGCACACCGCGGGGCCCGCCCCCAAGGCCACCAGGAGACAAAGCAAGCACCAAGCCACACCCAAGGGGGAGAGGCACCCCCGCGCCCCACCCGGCCGACACAGCCCGGAAAGACCCCGCAAGGAGAGACCCCGGCAAAGCCCCCCCGAGACCCACCGCCACGCCCGACCGCACCATCTTGATGTGCTTTTGCTCTATGCAGTGGCCCAGCCACCAACAGAGGGGCCAGGCCCCCACCGGAGAGGCCCAAATATGTGTACCAACCCACCACCCTGTTATGGTGCCTCTCCATTCCCCAATGGAGAGGCACTTCCCGATCCCCTGTGTGAATGTGTGTGTTTGGTGAATGTATGGGGTGTAATTAAAAGAAGGGGGATGGAGGGGAGCGGTGCTCCCCCTCCAGCCTCTGTGGATTTATGTGTATGTGGTGTAATAGGCCGGAGGGTGTAAAGGATGATACACCCTCCGGGGGGTGACATGTTGAGATGCGATTAAAATTGGAGGGATTAGTAGGGCAACTAGAGGTGGGAGGGCCGCCCCCACGCCACTACATAGTAACACAGGTGGCGGCCCCCTCCACCCCCAGCCCCACCATCCAGCCCCCCAAGGGTTGGGTATTGGTGTGTGGTGCATTTTGTGAGTGAGCCAGACCAGCTGGGAGTGGGGTGAAGTGAACATGCTATCATTAGTATAAACCCGACCCTGCTGCTGAAGGCGCAATTCGGCCCTCGGGGAATAAAACGCATCCGCTGGTGCCACATTTTCCATAAATTGAGCACTTTTTATTTTTTATATACTTAATGATTTTTTTTGTCTTTCAAATTTGGCTCAGTGGTCAATGACACACGTTTCTGTGGTGTGACAAACTCGTAACACAAATTTTTTTCTGCTTTACATGGACTTTAATGTTTACTGGGTGAGTGTTACAGTGCCCCCTGTGATACTATTATAATGGTTCTGGAAATATTGATTTTATATGAATAATATTATCAAATACATGCTTATGTATGTCCAAGTTTTGCCTTTGTCTGTACAATTGTGTGTCCTCTTTCTCAAGGAGCTGTTCCATACATTTTTAATTTTTTTTTTTACAGAAATCAACTTGATTTCCATTGAGTCTTGGTTTTATTTGGGATCAAATGTGATTGTCTGCTTCTCTTTCCTTCACAGGAGTTCTGTTACGATATCAAATATGCAGACCTCACCAAGAAGACCCTGGAGGTGACGGTGTGGGATTATGACATTGGGAAGTCTAACGACTTCATCGGTAAGGCCAAGACAGGAACATGAATCTACCAACATGGTTAGAAATACAGCTGGCCCACTGTTGATTGTACTTTTACCCAATCACACTGTTCCCCTGACCATCATCATCATTCTCAGGCTCATGTGTTGTGGTTAAACACAGGGATGAACAGTCAGTGAAACCGCAGCACTGGAATTGGAGACCGTCCGTTTTATTGCATGTCAAGGAAGGAAGTGAGCATGAGTGTTCATCTGACATCAACACAGGATCATTTGAAATGTTAGCGTAAAATCCCCTAATCAACACAGAACAACAACATAATTACACAAGCCAACACAATATCACAGTAGATCACACAAAAAAACTATAATAAAATAGATAAACCAAAAACCTGAAACAACAAAAGATACACATAGCATCATCAAAAAGACCACAAAATTACCTTGAAACAAACACACAAAAACACACAAAATGACACACCAAATCACAATTCCTGCTGTTGAGTATTGACTAACACTGGTCTCATTGTGTGAGGTTACTGTAAAACTGGTGATGGAGACTTTGTGTGTGTTTGAAACATGATCATGTGATAGCTGGCTGTGCTTAGTCAGTCATTAGCTAAAATGGACACCAGTTTCAGCTGAACAGCAGTGAAGCTGGGACCAGGACATGGCTTTTGACACAGTGAAAGATTGTCTCTCTTTTAATGAATTGTCCCAGTCTGTGTACTGGTTTATACTGGTATTCTTCAGTAAATATCACATTAGGGAAAGAAGGATGTTTATAACCCTTCAGAGACATTGTTGACTTAGATACTGTCAGAGTTACAGAGGTAACACTGTCACTGTATTGGTTTTTGTTAAATGCTGAGAAAAGTAAGAGCTGACTGACTTTAAGCATTACTATGGCCTCTTTGATCAGTGATCAGTTATGATATTGGCTGCTAACACCTTCACAGATGGCGAATGAGGAATGACATTTGTGGTTCATTATGCTGAAGCCTGAGTCAAAGCCGTTACTGGTGCAGTTATTGATGCAGGTATTGGGTAACCGATGTATCCCCTTACTCCCCTCCAGGTGGCGTTTCCCTGGGCATCAATGCGAATGGGGAGAGACTGAAGCACTGGTTCGACTGTCTGAAAAACAAAGACAAAAAGATTGAGCGCTGGCACACGCTGACGAACGAACTGCCTGTTTCGCTAAACGACTGAAGATGATCCATCAGACTGGACTGTATCGACCCGGGAAGCCTTGCGTGGCGGATCAAGTTCTTCTCCACAGGGCTGCAGTAACATCCATCAGATTCACCATGTCTGTATTCAGTTCAGTCTCCTCAAAGCGGCTCAGCTGCTGGTTTAACTGGCTTTATGATGTATTTTCTCTGCAGAGGTGGAGTTTAGCTGTGACAGCAGGGTTAAAATATGTTTGCAGCAGCAGAGAGAAGCACCACGCTGAGAGAGAGAAACAAAGGATGTAGCAACAGCTTCACACTAAAGACCGAGAGACTTCCATCCTCACAATGGGTCAGTTTACAAGGTTTACATGCAGAAGAGCAGCTAAAGAAAAAAACATCACGTTTGATGATGCTGCTGCTCTGGGAGAGGTAAAGTGAAGCTGCTCAATCTTCAAAGTTTGATAAAAGGCGAGAAGGTTTTCCTTTGGAGGACATGAAAGTCTGGGTTTGCTTCAAACAAGATGGAGAGAAAACTTTGATACCTGCTTTAAAGAGAAGTTCCCCTTAGGTGTCATGGACCTGTAGCTAATACAGATAATGAAATGAGAACATTTGGGGGTGACAGGACGGACATTTATTTATTTATTCTTTAGTTTCTGCTCTTGAAATAGCATTTGAATCATGTCAAAAACCTTCAGAGCCGAGTTTCTTCAACGTTACTGAGCAACTGCAAGCCTTGCGCATCAAAGAAAGCATTACCCAGTAATTAAAACATACATTATTATGTTAGCAAAGTGAGCAATAGTATGAGAGAGATGGTGGTTAAGTAGGTAGTGGCTGGATAGGTACGTAGTTTAGAATACTGGGTGAGATCAGTAGGTTATGGTGGTGGATTGGTTTAGGTAGGTAAAGGGTTGAGTTTTGTGGTTGTAATGATAGGTAAGTAGGTACTGTAGGTATGTGGGTAGGTCAGTTGTAGACCAAGAGATACATTTATAGATAAAGAAAGAGATGGATATACGTTTCTTGCACTTTTGGCCAACCATTGTGTCAAATCTATAAAAAAATGTCAACGATCACTCACTGTTATCCCATGATGCACTTACTGTATAATTCTTTTAACTGCTTGTCAAAGATGGAAGTGTGCAGGAGTGACATTCATACAGGATCTTTGAGTGGTGCAGTGCTGTTTAGTATTGACTAGTTTACTCTCTGTGATGTTGCAGTGAAACACCGGTAAAGCTCAGGATAAGTGACTCCAGTGTTTATATTACTGGTTCCTATTGCTGTGGAATTGATATGCAGCTTTGACTAAGTCCAAGGGCATCACGAGCTATGACTACAGGCTGAGCTCCTTTACATGACGCAGCAGGTGCACTAACGTCAGGAACCATCTTGTTTGAAGCTCACTCTCCAGACATTGTAGTGAACCAGCTTATGCTTTGTTAGAAGGAAGCTGTTAGTGGAGAATCAGATAAATACATGATCCTCACATATTCACTGACATGATGTCATGTTGGGTTAAACTGCGGCAAGTGTTCACACGTTGACAGTGGTAGCAGCACTATAACACCCACTGGATGTTGTCAGTTTTTAATTTAATCTAATATTTTATTCATTTATTTAATATTTTATCTTTTTTTTATTTCTTATTGTATTTTTTTTACTTATGTATTTTATTCATTAATGTATTTCTTTTCAGAAATGTATAAGTAGTCAATTATCTTGCTTGTGTTGCTCCACAAACATAATTTTGCCCACTTCAATAATTTTATTTATTTGTTTTTATGTTTTAATATTAATAATAATTATTCATTAATTTGTTGATACTGAAATCAGGGAATATGCGTGTCATACAGAGACACTCAAAACTGAGAGGCGGTAGGCCACCATATACATTTTACATTATTATTATTATAAATTAAATTGATGAATTTATTTTAAAATACGAAAAAATGTGTGCAGCGTATTGTTTATTCGACAGAACGTTTGTTTTCACTACAACTCGCAGACAGGTTAAAGAAGGGCGTCACTAGAGGGTAGCGTCATGAATGATGCAAATTTATATCAAATATGTCAAAAAACAACTATAGCCACAGTAAAAGCATGTCCTGTTTACAGCTGTCTGCTCTCGCTGTTGTCCCTGCATACGCTCAGTCCTGCAATGCAAACCTTGGCTTCAAGGGGCAGTCCAGAAATGAATGTGCGTGGTTATAAAGCACCAGTTTATATTAACATATGCAGCTGTATTTTACAGAATGTACACCTTTAACCTTTTCTTTCTACTGAATATTCAGAGGAGTAATCTCAGCTTTATGTGTGTACACACAAACGTTCACAACACTGCCGAAAGAGTCTTTAAACCTCCTGTTTTCTTAGATTTGTTACAAGCTACAAGCATACACAGCAGACTAATCATTCCCTCAGGGTGGGGGCACCAATTTTGTGTTTGAGAGCATGATTAACATGGGGCTTTTTGACCAATCACAGCGTTCGTTCACAACTAAACAAATCATTATGATCATTTGATGTCATCAAACCCAGAGATGTACAATAACTGAGGGACCTCAGCACTAAGAGTTGATATTTATCTTGTTAGCTGGCTGTGCTCTGAAGACAGTCATTAGTTGACATGGACACCAGTTTGACCAGAACAACACTAAAGCCGGGACCTGCTGATGTTTGACACAGTGAAGGATACAGATAATGAAATGAGAACATTTGGGGGTGACAGGAGGTCACCCCCAAATGTGGTTTATACTGGTATTGCTCAGTAAATCAGTAAGTTGTAGCTGTACTTGGTTTTTCAGGCTTCAGTGATTCATGATGAGCTTTTAAAACCATCAGGCAGATAAACAGCACCCAGCAATTCTCACCCCTACACTTAATGTATATACGTGTCTGTCATACACATCTACAACCAAATCATCTATGAAGGCACATTAGACTTAGAGCTGTTTCACTGGAAAGATGAAAAACATCTCCCTCACATCTATCAGGGCATTCCCTGTGCAGCGGCCGTTTCATATTCCCTCCAAACTCAGTCTTTCTTGTGGCGAGGAATGAGGAAACTTTTTTAATCCTTGACGAATCTTTGTTTTAAAAAGTCAAAAGTGACAAAAACAAATCCCCAAACAGTGTTGAATTCAACACATTTCTGATGCATGCGGCTTAAATAATAAGTGTCTACTTTGAATATTAGTTTTAACACAATTTGTATCATTCTACAAAATTATTGGAAAATATCTACAACAAAATTGATCACTTTGAAGGTAGAAGGAAGAATAATGCATCAGTGTTAAATACAGTTCAAATGTATATTAACATGTATATGTTGTGATCATCTGGAGGTTTTAAAGGGTTAACTATGGTTGTGTTCTAGTCTAGTTTACTGTATTCCTCATGTAGCAGCTTTGCTGGTTTAACTGTTTTTAATGATACTTGGGAGCTCTTAGATATAATAGTTGCATTAATGAATTGCTCTCATCCATTCATTGGTTTGTGAACTCCACCCCGAGGCCACAAACAAAGAAACCAACCAGTCTGCATCTTTGAGTTCATTTATCCTCAAACACTTTAATTCACCTCCACTCTGCAGATTACATTAAACACATGATCCCTGGGTGTCATTTAGTGAGTTTGGTTGTTTTGAACATTCAGATGTGATGAATAAAAAAGGAGGAGGTGGTGAGGACTTTCTCACTGTAACACAATATGCTATGACTTTATCCTCCTGAGAACCAGTTGGAGAAGAAGTAGCTTTGATTCAACTTGTTTGAATTATATTCTGCCTCTTTGGAGACAAAAACAGCCTGAAGTTCAGAATTATATTCATTAATTTATTATGACCAACCACTGTAGTGGACAACAGGACGGTTTTACTGAAAAATGACAGTGACTTTTAATACCTAAAGTAATTGTTAATTTGCAATATAATAAATGTTTGTATATTGTTTAATTGGCATTCAATGTATTTATGAACACATTAAAATGACCTTTGGGCAGAATTTTGAATGTAAACAAAGGATCAATTATTCCCATCTATTGTAATGGACGTTCAAAAAAGGGCTCTTATCTTTCTTTATCTTCATCTTCACTCTGACACCAGTTTATAATATAACCACGTATGTGTGTGTGTATAAATATACACATATATATACATATATATATATATATACACAGTGGGGCAAAAACGTATTTAGTCAGCCACCAATTGTGCAAGTTCTCCCACTTAAATAGATGAGAGGCCTGTAATTTTCATCATAGGTATACCTCAACTATGAGAGACAAAATGAGAAAAAAGAATCCATAAAATAACATTGTAGGATTTTTAATGAATTTATTTGCAAGTTATGGTGGAAAATATGTATTTGGTTCTATTTTGGTTTCATCTGACCATATGACATTCGCCCAATCCTCTTCTGGATCATCCAAATGCTCTCTAGCAAACTTCAGAGAAGCCCGGTCTTGGACTGGCTTAAGCAGGGGGACACGTCTGACACTGCAGGATTTGAGTCCCTGGCGGCGAAGTGTTACTGATTGTAGCCTTTGTTACTTTGGTCCCAGCTCTCTGCAGGTCATTCACTAGGTCCCCCCGTGTGGTTCTGGGATTTTTGCTCACCGTTCTTGTGATCATTTTGACCCCACGGGGTGAGATCTTGCGTGGAGCCCCAGATTGAGGTAGATTACTAGTGGTCTTGTATGTCTTCCATTACCTATTGCAGATTCAGTCTTCGCATCCTGGTGCAGGTCTACAATTTTGTTTCTGGTCTCCTTTGACTGGTCTTTGGTCTTGGCCATATTGGAGTTTGGAGTGTGACTGTTTGAGGTTGTGGACAGGTGTCTTTTATACTGATAACAAGTTCAAACAGGTGCCATTAATACATGTAACGAGTGGAGGACAGAGGAGCCTCTTAAAGAAGAAGTTACAGGTCTGTGAGAGCCAGAAATCTTGCTTGTTTGGAGGTGACCAAATACTTATTTTACCAAGGGATTTACCAATTAATTCATTAAAAATCCTACAATGTGATTTTCTGGATTTTTTTCTAATTTTGTCTCTCATAGTTGAGGTATACCTATGATAAAAATTACAGGCCTCTCTCATCTTTTTAGGTGGGAGTACTTGCACAATTGGTGGCTGACTAAATACTTTTGTGCCCCACTGTACATGTGATGGCATCTGACAGATAACTTCTTCTCTCCTCAGATGGTAAACATGCTGCTCGCCTCATTTTGAATGAATATTAAGTATAACATCTGGACAGAAATGAACAAACTGGTTCTTAGAAGGTTATTGTTGTGCTTTTATTTCTTATGAATAGTTTGAATTATCCCAGATTAACCATAAACCTCCCAGGATGGATCTCATAGGGGGGCATGCCATGTGTTTAATTTCTGCATGATTTTCATGTAAATCAAACTTCATCAACCGATTCAAAATACTCTTCAAAGGTCAGGATTCCTCTGAGCATGTGGACTGTAGTAAACAGAATCCTGTCATTTACTCCTTTTTGGCTTTTGTGATTTGAGCATTGATTAGTTTAAAAGAATCCTCACACTTTCTGCACATTCAAAGGTGGGAATCACACATAAATCGGATTTCTGTTTCTACTTCAAATATTTTAACATTCTGATGATTGCCTTTCAACCTCTCGTTAATCCCTCTCCCTCTCTCTCTCTCTCTCTCTCTCTCTCTCAATGATAAACATGTAATACACACGTGATGCTGTCTGCCTTTGTCTGTGAGCTGAATATGAAGAAGAAAAGGCGTTAACTTGCATGCGTTGGTGCACAGACTGATGTTTGATACTGTTTTCTGTATAAAAAAACACTAATATATGACTGTGAATGCTTTCAGATGATGCTCAGAGTCTGTCTTTTATCTTGAACACATTTTGTACCTTTGAACACTGTCGCGATGCCTGTTGGGCTGCTGTATGTGGAGGCGTGACTCTACGTATATTAAAGTCTCTCCTTTGTTGCGCCGTGTCCTTTCTGACTTTCTGCTCTGCTCCTTTCTCTTTTACTCATCTATTCCTCTACTGACAGCTGAAACTTTAGAGCTGCTCATGCACATCAAATCCTGACCCTATAAGCTTTAAATAATAGCTCCATTGTTTCCTCTTTGTTTTAGTGCAAAACACTGAAAGTTAAACATGATTTACATTTAGTATTTGATAGGCTAAAATTTAAACTAAAACATTTTTTCCTAATATGTGGTTTTTAGTTATTACCAGCTTGTTACACTGGAAACCACAGATCTGATGTTCTCTGACCTGTCGTCTCTTCTTCCTGTTCAATAACTCCAACTAATCCAGAAAGACAGCCTGATGTGAACATTTTGACTGAAAAACTAGGATATACACTGTACAAGAATTAACCTGCAATAAGGCTGCATAAATCAAGGAACAACTCCTGGATTTATAGCTGCTGCACAGCAATGATAAGGGCCAGGCAATTTTAGGCAAAACAAGACAGCAGCTGTTAGCGTGTCAGGGCAGATTTCAAATGACTGTCAATATTGAGGGGAAAAATACACATTGCATCTAGACAGCATGGGTATGTTATTTGTTTTCAACGATTATTGTTATTTTATTTATTTTTTGCTCCCAAGTTAAAAATGGAGGTTTCAAAATGACAGTTTAGCATTGACTACAGTTTTTAGCATGAAAGTGAAATGCAAAAATGCTGAAATTTTCCAAACATCATCCACAATGACTGCAAAATGTTGTCAATCAGCTTTGAAAATGTATTTAGCAAGAATTTTCAAGTATATGTTTACAATAAAGTTTGCAGTCAAACATTTTGATGGACTGCAGGCTCAATTTTTGATAAATCAAAAGTCTGTGTGGATCGTTTGTGCAGGACAGTGTGTGAAGATGTGCTGAAGCAAGTTTGGTGTCAATTGATTGTGGGATGAATAGGGTTTAATGAGTTTTTGAAAACAAGTCAGAGTGGACTTCATCATTTGCAATAGGCTTCTTAGCACATATGGTTGATTTGTAATACATTTTGAACTGTATTCTGGTGTTAATATTTTCACCTGTGAAAGGAAGTTCTGACTAATGTATGAAGAGTGACAGCTCATGGCCCTGCTTCACTCTGTGTATTTATTCATTCCAACGCCTCATTCTTACATTACCAGTACCAGTACCATGGTGGCGCTGGTCACTGGGGAAATATCCTCCAGTTCAAATATGTTTACACTGTGGTCTCAGTTATGTGTGTGTTTGTCTAACTGATCCACTGTTGTTGGCGGCTGTGGCTTATTATTATTCCAATTAGAGGCTGGGCTGGAAATGCTCCGACATAGTTCTCCTTCACCTAGATACAGAGAACCCACAGCAACACTGGGAATGATCAGCACTGCTGGGAATGATGGAATCAGAGGGAGATCAGAAATCAAAAAGAGGCCAGGTAAGCTTTGAGGCAACATACATGTGATTGTGGTTAAACAGTAGCATGAATTTGTCTCATCTTACCTTGTTTTATCTTATCTTACTTTGTCTTATCTTACTTTGTCTTATCTCACCTTGTTTCATCTTATTTTACCTTGTCATATCACCTTATCTAATTTTACTTGTTTTTGTCTTATCTTAAAGTGTCCTATTTTACCTTTTGTTGTCTTATCTTATGTTGACTTGTCCTAATTGACCTTGTTTTGTCTCATCTTTCATTGTTTTATCTTACCTTGTCTTATTTTTTCTTGTTTTTGTCTCATCTTTTGTCTTTTCTTACCTAGTCTTATCTTGTTTTTTCTCATGTTGTCATGTCTTATCTTACCTTATCTTGTCCAAATTTACTTTGTCTTATGACCTTTTCTTGTCTTCCCTTGTCCTGTTTTACCATCTTTTGTCTTAACTAGTCTTTTTGTATCTTGTCTTTAATTATTGTACATAGTTTTATCTTATCTTACTATGTTTTGTCTTATTTTGTCTTTGCTAACTCAACTGTTGCCTGTTTTTGTCTTGTGACTAACCTTTGTCTATGTGCAGGAGACTACAGGGTGTATTGTGGGAGAATACAAACTACATTTCCCATGATGGAGACCCGCCCCCTCGTTTGAATGCCAAATGTTTCAGTGCGACCAGCTGGGTACTATTCCAGTCAGAGCAAACATGCAGCAGTAAAGCACAGGAAGCTGCTGCAGATCTGCACGGTGCAAACGTCCTTTTAAAATAAAAGCAACCAGAAAATTGTTGTTTTTGTTGATCAAATCACAGTCATCATTTAATTCCTCGCACATTTACAGTATTTAAACCAAATAGGTAAACAATAATCCTAGTTAATTATGTTTGATGCTGTTTTTTTATCATAAAACAAGCATATGTATTTTATTTATTGAACTAACAAAAAAAGTTCACAGTATCTAAGGAATAAAAAAGGGCAATAATAAAATGTCAAACGCCAAAATAATAAGGCATGAAAAAGGCGAAATAATTTCAAACACCAAAAAAATGGAAGAAAGGCATTAAAAAAGGGCGAAAAAATGTAAAATGCCAAAAAATTGAGGTAAGGCTTAAAAACTGAAAAATTCTGGATTTTTTTTTTTTCTGATACAGAGCCTAAAAGCTATAGTGCAAATATGATGTGGACACTTAAACTGGGGTGCAAATGCAGTCAGACATGAGGAATTAGGAAAAACACCTAAAATCAGAAATAATTTCAAACACAAAAAAACAGAGGTAAAGCTATAGTAAGGCATAAAAAGGGCAACAAAAAAAGCGTAAATGCCAAAAACCCCCATCATGCTGGGAGACTCTGTAGTAAGCTCTGTGGAGTACTCCTGCTTCCTGGGGTCCATCACCAGGACCTCAAGTGGGAGCAGAACATCATCTCCATCATCAAAAAATCTCAGCATACTTCCTGTGGCAGCTGAAGAAGTTCAGTCTGCCAACAAAAATGAAGGTAAACTTCTACAGCTCTATCATCCATTCCATCCTGTGCTCCTCCATCATCATCTAGTTTACGCTGTAGTTACGGCAGAGGACAAAATCAGAATGCAGCGTAACATCCACTCTGTAGCGAATTTGCCCTTCCTCCAGGACCTGTATGCCTCCAGGACTCTGAGGCGTTTCTTTCCTTCTGCCACCAGCCTCATTCAGCCCTGTTCCCTCACTGACACAACTCCTATCACCACCACGATGAAGACAATATTACATGAACTACTTGTACTGATGTTCTTAACCAACCTTTAAAATGTATGTATTATTATGCTGTTTCTGGTTTGTTTTTGTTTTGTCTTTTCGCGCCATCAACCAAATCACATTCCTCATGTTGTTTTAAACTCTACTTGTAAAATAAAAATCTCTTTTGATCATGATTCTGAAAGGGGCAAAATATGGCAATTTCAAATGTCAAAAAACAGAGATAAGGACGTAAGGCATAAAAATGGGCGAAAATAATTCAAATGCTTCAAAATGGAGGTAAGGCTATAGTAAGGCATTGAAAAGGGTGAACATTTTTCAAACGACTCAAAACAGAGGTAAGGCATATTTTTCAAAAAATAAAAATTGAATTAAGACCATCATTAGACCCTAAAAACTACTGCAAATATAATGCACATACTTAAACAGGGCTAAAAAAGCAGTAAGGCAGAAAAAATGATAAAAAAACAAAAATTACCCAAAATCGCAGGTAAGGCTATCCATCCATCCATTTTCATACCCGCTTATTCCCGTTTATCAGGGTCGCGGGGGTCTCATAGGGCGCTGGGCGGGGATACACCCTGGACAGGACGCCAGTCCATCACAGCAGGTAAGGTTATAGTAAGGCTTATTTTTCAAAAAAAAAAAATTGAGTTAGGACCATCATTAGACTATAAAAACTACTGCAAATATAATGCACATACTTAAACTGGGCTAAATAAGCAGTAAGGCTCAAAAAATGACAAAAAACAAAAATCACCCAAGGCAAGGCATTTTTTTCAAAAAATTCCAAAAAAAAAATTGAGTTAGGACCATCATTAGACCCTAAAAACTACTGCAAATATAATGCACATACTTAAACTGGGCTAAAAAGGCTATAAGGCACAAAAAACAAAAATCACCCAAAATAAAAAGTAAGGCTATAGCAAGGCATTTTTTTCAAAAAATTCCAAAAAAATAAAATTGAGTTAGGACCATCATTAGACCCTAAAAACTACTGCAAATATAATGCACATACTTAAACTGGGCTAAAAAGGCTATAAGGCACAAAAAATGAAAAAAAACAAAAATCACCCAAAATAAAAAGTAAGGCAATAGCAAGGCATTTTTTTCAAAAAATTCCAAAAAAAAAATTGAGTTAGGACCATCATTAGACCCTAAAAACTACTGCAAATATAATGGACATACTTAAACTGGGCTAAAAAGGCTATAAGGCACAAAAAATGACAAAAAACAAAAATCACCCAAAATAAAAAGTAAGGCATTTTTTTCAAAAAAATTCCAAAAAAAAAAATTGAGTTAGGACCATCATTAGACCCTAAAAACTACTGCAAATATAATGCACATACTTAAACTGGGCTAAAAAGGCTATAGGGCACAAAAAATGACAAAAAACAAAAATCACCCAAAATAAAAAGTAAGGCTATAGCAAGGCATTTTTTTCAAAAAATTCCAAAAAAAAAAAAATTGAGTTAGGACCATCATTAGACCCTAAAAACTACTGCAAATATAATGCACATACTTAAACTGGGCTAAAAAGGCTATAAGGCACAAAAATGACAAAAAACAAAAATCACCCAAAATAAAAAGTAAGGCTATAGCAAGGCATTTTTTTCAAAAAATTCCAAAAAAAAAAAATTGAGTTAGGACCATCATTAGACCCTAAAAACTACTGCAAATATAATGCATACAATAAACAGGGCTAAATAAGCAGTAAGGCACAAAAAAATGACAAAAAACAAAAATCACCCAAAATAAAAAGTAAGGCTATAGCAAGGCATTTTTTTCAAAAAAAAATTCCCCAAAAAAAAATTGAGTTAGGACCATCATTAGACCCTAAAACCTCCTGCAAATATAATGCATACAATAAACAGGGCTAAATGAGCAGTAAGGCACAAAAAAATGACAAAAAACAAAAATCACCCAAAATAAAAAGTAAGGCTATAGCAAGGCATTTTTTTCAAAAAATTCCAAAAAAAAAAAATTGAGTTAGGACCATCATTAGACCCTAAAAACTACTGCAAATATAATGCATACAATAAACAGGGCTAAATAAGCAGTAAGGCGCAAAAAAATGACAAAAAACAAAAATCACCCAAAATAAAAAAGTAAGGCTATAGCAAGTCATTTTTTTCAAAAAATTCCAAAAAACAAAAATTGAGTTAGGACCATCATTAGACCCTAAAAACTACTGCAAATATAATGCATACAATAAACAGGGCTAAATAAGCAGTAAGGCACAAAAAAATGACAAAAAACCAAAATCACCCAAAATAAAAAGTAAGGCTATAGCAAGGCATTTTTTTCAAAAAATTACAAAAAAAAAAAAATTGAGTTAGGACCATCATTAGACCCTAAAAACTACTGCAAATATAATGCACATACTTAAACTGGGCTAAAAAGGTAATAAGGCACAAAAAATGACAAGAAACAAAAATCACCCAAAATAAAAAGTAAGGCTATAGCAAGGCATTTTTTTCAAAAAATTCCAAAAAAAAAAAATTGAGTTAGGACCATCATTAGACCCTAAAAACTACTGCAAATATAATGGACATACTTAAACTGGGCTAAAAAGGCTATAAGGCACAAAAAATGACAAAAAACAAAAATCACCCAAAATAAAAAGTACGGCATTTTTTTCAAAAAATTCCAAAAAAAAAAAAAATTGAGTTAGGACCATCATTAGACCCTAAAAACTACTGCAAATATAATGCACATACTTAAACAGGGCTAAGAAAGCAGTAAAGCACAAAAAATGACAAAAAACTAAAATCACCCAAAATAAAAAGTAATTCTATAACAAGGCATTTTTTTTGAAAATTTCAAAAAAAAAAAAAAAATTGAGTTAGGACCATCATTAGACCATAAAAACTACTGCAAATATAATGCACATACTTAAACAGGGCTGAGAAAGCAGTAAGGCACAAAAAATGACAAAAAACTAAAATAGCTGAAAATAAAAAGTAAGGCTATAGCAAGTTATTTTTTTTTTAAATTTCAAAAAAAAAAAAAAATTGAGTTAGGACCATCATTAGACTCTAAAAACTACTGCAGATCTAATGAACATACTTAAACAGGGCTAAGAAAGCAGTAAGGCACAAAAAATGACAAAAAAAAAACTAAAATCACCCAAAATAAAAAGTAAGGCTATAGCAAGGCATTTTTTTTGAAAATTTCAAACCAAAGAAATTGAGTTAGGACCATCATTAGACCCTAAAAACTACTGCAAATATAATGCACATACTTAAACATGGCTAAAAAAGCAGTAAGACACAAAAAATGACAAAAAAATTAAATTACCCAAAATCAGAGGTAAGGCTATAGTTAGGCATATTTTTCAAAAATTTTAAAAAAATAAAAAATGAGTTGAGGCCATCATTAGACCCGAAAAACTACTGCTAATATAATGCACATACTTAAACTGGGCAAAAAAAGCAGTGAGACACAAAAAATTACAAAAAACAAAAAATACCCAAAATCGGAGGTAAGGCTATAGTAAGGCATATTTTTCAAAAATTTAAAAAAAAAAAAAAAAATTGAGTTGAGGCCATCATTAGACCCTAAAAACTACTGCAAATATAATGCATATACTTAAACTGGGCTAAAAAGGCTATAAGGCACAAAAAATGACAAAAAACAAAAATCACCCAAAATAAAAAGTAAGGCTATAGCAAGGCATTTTTTTCAAAAAATTCAAAAAAAAAAAAAATTGAGTTAGGACCATCATTAGACCCTAAAAACTACTGCAAATATAATGCACATACTTAAACTGGGCTAAAAAGGCTATAAGGCACAAAAAATGACAAAAAACAAAAATCACCCAAAATAAAAAGTAAGGCTATAGCAAGGCACTTTTTTCAAAAAATTCCAAAAAAAAAAAAATTGAGTTAGGACCATCATTAGACCCTAAAAACTACTGCAAATATAATGCACATACTTAAACTGGGCTAAAAAGGCTATAAGGCACAAAAAATGACAAAAAACAAAAATCACCCAAAATAAAAAGTAAGGCTATAGCAAGGCACTTTTTTCAAAAAATTCCAAAAAAAAAAATTGAGTTAGGACCATCATTAGACCCTAAAAACTACTGCAAATATAATGCACATACTTAAACTGGGCTAAATAAGCAGTAAGGCACAAAAAATGACAAAAAACAAAAATCACCCAAAATAAAAAGTAAGGCATTTTTTTCAAAAAAATTCCCAAAAAAAAAAATTGAGTTAGGACCATCATTAGACCCTAAAAACTACTGCAAATATAATGCACATACTTAAACTGGGCTAAAAAGGCTATAAGGCACAAAAAATGACAAAAAACAAAAATCACCCAAAATAAAAAGTAAGGCTATAGCAAGGCATTTTTTTCAAAAAATTCCAAAAAAAAAAAAATTGAGTTAGGACCATCATTAGACCCTAAAAACTACTGCAAATATAATGCACATACTTAAACTGGGCTAAAAAGGCTATAAGGCACAAAAAATGACAAAAAACAAAAATCACCCAAAATAAAAAGTAAGGCTATAGCAAGGCATTTTTTTCAAAAAATTCCAAAAAAAAAAATTGAGTTAGGACCATCATTAGACCCTAAAAACTACTGCAAATATAATGCACATACTTAAACTGGGCTAAATAAGCAGTAAGGCACAAAAAATGACAAAAAACAAAAATCACCCAAAATAAAAAGTAAGGCTATAGCAAGGCATTTTTTTCAAAAAATTCCAAAAAAAAAAAATTGAGTTAGGACCATCATTAGACCCTAAAAACTACTGCAAATATAATGCACATACTTAAACCGGGCTAAAAAGGCTATAAGGCACAAAAAAATGACAAAAAACAAAAATCACCCAAAATAAAAAGTAAGGCTATAGCAAGGCATTTTTTTCAAAAAATTCCAAAAAAAAAAAATTGAGTTAGGACCATCATTAGACCCTAAAAACTACTGCAAATATAATGCACATACTTAAACTGGGCTAAAAAGGCTATAAGGCACAAAAAATGACAAAAAACAAAAATCACCCAAAATAAAAAGTAAGGCTATAGCAAGGCATTTTTTTTCAAAAATTTCCAAAAAAAAAAAAATTGAGTTAGGACCATCATTAGACCCTAAAAACTACTGCAAATATAATGCATACAATAAACAGGGCTAAATAAGCAGTAAGGCACAAAAAATGACAAAAAACAAAAATCACCCAAAATAAAAAGTAAGGCTATAGCAAGGCATTTTTTTCAAAAAAAAAATTCCCCAAAAAAAAAATTGAGTTAGGACCATCATTAGACCCTAAAAACTACAGCAAATATAATGCACATACTTAAACTGGGCTAAAAAGGCTATAAGGCTCAAAAAATTACAAAAAACAAAAATCACCCAAGGCAAGGCATTTTTTTCAAAAAATTCCAAAAAAAAAAATTGAGTTAGGACCATCATTAGACCCTAAAAACTACTGCAAATATAATGTATACAATAAACTGGGCTAAAAAGGCTATAAGGCACAAAAAATGACAAAAAACAAAAATCACCCAAAATAAAAAGTAAGGCTATAGCAAGGCATTTTTTTTCAAAAAATTCCAAAAAAAAAAAATTGAGTTAGGACCATCATTAGACCCTAAAAACTAGTGAAAATATAATGCATATACTTAAACTGGGCTAAAAAGGCTATGAGGCACAAAAAATGACAAAAAACTAAAATAGCTGAAAATAAAAAGTAAGGCTATAGCAAGGCATTTTTTTCAAAAAATTCCAAAAAAAAAAAAATTTAGTTAGGACCATCATTAGACCCTAAAAACTACTGCAAATTTAATGCACACACTTAAACTGGGCTAAAAGAGCAGTAAGGCACAAAAAATGACAAAAAACAAAAATCACCCAAAATAAAAAGTAAGGCTATAGCAAGGCATTTTTTTTCAAAAAATTCCAAAAAAAAAAAATTGAGTTAGGACCATCATTAGACCCTAAAAACTACTGCAAATATAATGCATATACTTAAACAGGGCTAAATAAGCAGTAAGGCACAAAAAATGACAAAAAACAAAAATCACCCAAAATAAAAAGTAAGGCTATAGCAAGGCATTTTTTTCAAAAAATTCCAAAAAACAAAAATTGAGTTAGGACCATCATTAGACCCTAAAAACTACTGCAAATATAATGCACATACTTAAACTGGGCTAAAAAGGCTATAAGGCACAAAAAATGACAAGAAACAAAAATCACCCAAAATAAAAAGTAAGGCTATAGCAAGGCATTTTTTTCAAAAAAATTCCAAAAAAAAAAAATTGAGTTAGGACCATCATTAGACCCTAAAAACTACTGCAAATATAATGCACATACTTAAACTGGGCTAAAAAGGCTATAAGGCACAAAAAATGACAAAAAACAAAAAATCACCCAAAATAAAAAGTAAGGCTATAGCAAGGCATTTTTTTCAAAAAATTCCAAAAAAAAAAATTGAGTTAGGACCATCATTAGACCCTAAAAACTACTGCAAATATAATGCACATACTTAAACTGGGCTAAAAAGGCTATAAGGCACAAAAAATGACAAAAAAAAAAATCACCCAAAATAAAAAGTAAGGCTATAGCAAGGCATTTTTTTTCAAAAAATTCCAAAAAAAAAAAAATTGAGTTAGGACCATCATTAGACCCTAAAAACTACTGCAAATATAATGCACATACTTAAACTGGGCTAAATAAGCAGTAAGGCACAAAAAATGACAAAAAACAAAAATCACCCAAAATAAAAAGTAAGGCTATAGCAAGGCATTTTTTTTCAAAAAATTCCAAAAAAAAAAAATTGAGTTAGGACCATCATTAGACCCTAAAAACTACTGCAAATATAATGCAAAACATATAACAGGGCTAAATAAGCAGTAAGGCACAAAAAACTAAAATCACCCAAAATAAAAAGTAAGGCTATAGCAAGGCATTTTTTTCAAAAAATTCCAAAAAAAAAAAATTGAGTTAGGACCATCATTAGACCCTAAAAACTACTGCAAATATAATGCACATACTTAAACTGGGCTAAAAAAGGCTATAAGGCACAAAAAATGACAAAAAACAAAAATCACCCAAAATAAAAAGTAAGGCTATAGCAAGGCATTTTTTTCAAAAAATTCCAAAAAAAAAAAATTGAGTTAGGACCATCATTATACCCTAAAAACTACTGAAAATATAATGCACATACTTAAACTGGGCTAAAAAGGTAATAAGGCACAAAAAATGACAAAAAACAAAAATCACCCAAAATAAAAAGTAAGGCTATAGCAAGGCATTTTTTTCAAAAAATTCCAAAAAAATAAAATTGAGTTAGGACCATCATTAGACCCTAAAAACTACTGCAAATATAATGCACATTATTAAACTGGGCTAAAAAGGCTATAAGGCACAAAAAATGACAAAAAACAAAAATCACCCAAAATAAAAAGTAAGGTTATAGCAAGGCATTTTTTTCAAAAAATTCCAAAAAAAAAAAATTGAGTTAGGACCATCATTAGACCCTAAAAACTACTGCAAATATAATGCACATACTTAAACTGGGCTAAAAAGGCTATAAGGCACAAAAAATGACAAAAAACAAAAATCACCCAAAATAAAAAGTAAGGCTATAGCAAGGCATTTTTTTCAAAAAATTCCAAAAAAAAAAAATTGAGTTAGGACCATCATTAGACCCTAAAAACTACTGCAAATATAATGCACATACTTAAACTGGGCTAAAAAGCCTATAAGGCACAAAAAATGACAAAAAACAAAAATCACCCAAAATAAAAAGTAAGGCTATAGCAAGGCATTTTTTTCAAAAAATTCCAAAAAAAAAAAATTGAGTTAGGACCATCATTAGACCCTAAAAACTACTGCAAATATAATGCACATACTTAAACTGGGCGAAAATAAGCAGTAAGGCACAAAAAATGACAAAAAACAAAAATCACCCAAAATAAAAAGTAAGGCTATAGCAAGGCATTTTTTTCAAAAAATTCCAAAAAAAAAAAATTGAGTTAGGACCATCATTAGACCCTAAAAACTACTGCAAATATAATGCATACAATAAACAGGGCTAAATAAGCAGTAAGGCACAAAAAATGACAAAAAACAAAAATCACCCAAAATAAAAAAGTAAGGCTATAGCAAGGCATTTTTTTCAAAAAATTCCAAAAAAAAAAAATTGAGTTAGGACCATCATTAGACCCTAAAAACTACTGCAAATATAATGCACATACTTAAACTGGGCTAAAAAGGCTATAAGGCACAAAAAATGACAAAAAACAAAAATCACCCAAAATAAAAAGTAAGGCTATAGCAAGGCATTTTTTTCAAAAAAATTCCAAAAAAAAAAATTGAGTTAGGACCATCATTAGACCCTAAAAACTACTGCAAATATAATGCACATACCTAAACTGGGCTAAAAAGGCTATAAGGCACAAAAAATGACAAAAAACAAAAATCACCCAAAATAAAAAGTAAGGCTATAGCAAGGCATTTTTTTTCAAAAAATTCCAAAAAAAAAAAAATTGAGTTAGGACCATCATTAGACCCTAAAAACTACTGCAAATATAATGCACATACTTAAACAGGGCTAAAAAGGCTATAAGGCACAAAAAATGACAAAAAACAAAAATCACCCAAAATAAAAAGTAAGGCTATAGCAAGGCATTTTTTTCAAAAAAATTCCAAAAAAAAAAATTGAGTTAGGACCATCATTAGACCCTAAAAACTACTGCAAATATAATGCACATACTTAAACTGGGCTAAAAAGGCTATAAGGCACAAAAAATGACAAAAAACAAAAATCACCCAAAATAAAAAGTAAGGCTATAGCAAGGCATTTTTTTCAAAAAATTCCAAAAAAAAAAAAATTGAGTTAGGACCATCATTAGACCCTAAAAACTACTGCAAATATAATGCACATACTTAAACAGGGCTAAATAAGGCAGTAAGGCACAAAAAAATGACAAAAAACAAAAATCACCCAAAATAAAAGTAAGGCTATAGCAAGGCATTTTTTTCAAAAAAATTCCCAAAAAAAAAATTGAGTTAGGACCATCATTAGACCCTAAAAACTACTGCAAATATAATGCACATACTTAAACAGGGCTAAATAAGCAGTAAGGCACAAAAAATGACAAAAAACAAAAATCACCCAAAATAAAAAGTAAGGCTATAGCAAGGCATTTTTTTCAAAAAATTCCAAAAAAAAAAATTGAGTTAGGACCATCATTAGACCCTAAAAACTACTGCAAATATAATGCACATACTTAAACTGGGCTAAAAAGGCTAGTAAGGCACAAAAAATGACAAAAAACAAAAATCACCCAAAATAAAAAGTAAGGCTATAGCAAGGCATTTTTTTCAAAAAATTCCAAAAAAAAAAAATTGAGTTAGGACCATCATTAGACCATAAAAACTACTGCAAATATAATGCACATACTTAAACTGGGCTAAAAAGGCTATAAGGCACAAAAAATGACAAAAAAACAAAAATCACCCAAAATAAAAAGTAAGGCTATAGCAAGGCATTTTTTTCAAAAAATTCCAAAAAAAAAAATTGAGTTAGGACCATCATTAGACCCTAAAAACTACTGCAAATATAATGCACATACTTAAACTGGGCTAAATAAGCTATAAGGCACAAAAAATGACAAAAAACAAAAATCACCCAAAATAAAAAGTAAGGCTATAGCAAGGCATTTTTTTCAAAAAATTCCAAAAAAAAAAAATTGAGTTAGGACCATCATTAGACCCTAAAAACTACTGCAAATATAATGCACATACTTAAACTGGGCTAAAAAGGCTATAAGGCACAAAAATGACAAAAACAAAATCACCCAAAATAAAAAGTAAGGCTAAAGCAAGGCATTTTTTTCAAAAAATTCCAAAAAAAAAAAATTGAGTTAGGACCATCATTAGACCCTAAAAACTACTGCAAATATAATGCACATACTTAAACTGGGCTAAAAAGGCTATAAGGCACAAAAAATGACAAAAAAACAAAAATCACCCAAAATAAAAAGTAAGGCTATAGCAAGGCATTTTTTTCAAAAAAATTCCAAAAAAAAAAATTGAGTTAGGACCATCATTAGACCCTAAAAACTACTGCAAATATAATGCACATACTTAAACTGGGCTAAAAAAGGCTAGTAAGGCACAAAAAATGACAAAAAATAAAATCACCCAAAATAAAAAGTAAGGCTATAGCAAGGCATTTTTTTCAAAAAATTCCAAAAAAAAAAAATTGAGTTAGGACCATCATTAGACCCTAAAAACTACTGCAAATATAATGCACATACTTAAACTGGGCTAAAAAGGCAGTAAGGCACAAAAAATGAACAAAAACAAAAATCACCCAAAATAAAAAGTAAGGCTATAGCAAGGCATTTTTTTCAAAAAATTCCAAAAAAAAAAATTGAGTTAGGACCATCATTAGACCCTAAAAACTACTGCAAATATAATGCACATACTTAAACAGGGCTAAATAAGCAGTAAGGCACAAAAAATGACAAAAAACAAAAATCACCCAAAATAAAAAGTAAGGCTATAGCAAGGCATTTTTTTCAAAAAATTCCAAAAAAAAAAATTGAGTTAGGACCATCATTAGACCCTAAAAACTACTGCAAATATAATGCACATACTTAAAAAGGGCTAAATAAGCAGTAAGGCACAAAAAATGACAAAAAACAAAAATCACCCAAAATAAAAAGTAAGGCTATAGCAAGGCATTTTTTTCAAAAAATTCCAAAAAAAAAAATTGAGTTAGGACCATCATTAGACCCTAAAAACTACTGCAAATATAATGCACATACAATAAACAGGGCTAAATAAGCAGTAAGGCACAAAAAAATGACAAAAAACAAAAATCACCCAAAATAAAAAGTAAGGCTATAGCAAGGCATTTTTTTCAAAAAATTCCAAAAAAAAAAAATTGAGTTAGGACCATCATTAGACCCTAAAAACTACTGCAAATATAATGCACATACTTAAACTGGGCTAAAAAGGCTATAAGGCACAAAAAATGACAAAAAACAAAAATCACCCAAAATAAAAAGTAAGGCTATAGCAAGGCATTTTTTTCAAAAAATTCCAAAAAAAAAAAATTGAGTTAGGACCATCATTAGACCCTAAAAACTACTGCAAATATAATGCACATACTTAAACTGGGCTAAAAAGCTATAAGGCACAAAAAAATGACAAAAAACAAAAATCACCCAAAATAAAAAGTAAGGCTATAGCAAGGCATTTTTTTCAAAAAATTCCAAAAAAAAAAAAATTGAGTTAGGACCATCATTAGACCCTAAAAACTACTGCAAATATAATGCACATACTTAAACTGGGCTAAAAAGGCTATAAGGCACAAAAAATGACAAAAAACAAAAATCACCCAAAATAAAAAGTAAGGCTATAGCAAGGCATTTTTTTCAAAAAATTCCAAAAAAAAAAAATTGAGTTAGGACCATCATTAGACCCTAAAAACTACTGCAAATATAATGCACATACTTAAACTGGGCTAAAAAGGCTATAAGGCGCAAAAAACAAAAATCACCCAAAATAAAAAGTAAGGCATAAGGCAAAGCAAGGCATTTTTTTCAAAAAATTCCAAAAAAAAAAAATTGAGTTAGGACCATCATTAGACCCTAAAAACTACTGCAAATATAATGCACATACTTAAACTGGGCTAAAAAGGCTATAAGGCACAAAAAATGACAAAAAACCGAAATCACCCAAAATAAAAAGTAAGGCTATAGCAAGGCATTTTTTTCAAAAAATTCCAAAAAAAAAAAAATTGAGTTGGAACCATCATTAGACCCTAAAAACTACTGCAAATATAATGCACATACTTAAACTGGGCTAAAAAGGTAATAAGGCACAAAAAATGACAAGAAACAAAAATCACCCAAAATAAAAAGTAAGGCTATAGCAAGGCATTTTTTTCAAAAAATTCCAAAAAAAAAAATTGAGTTAGGACCATCATTAGACCCTAAAAACTACTGCAAATATAATGGACATACTTAAACTGGGCTAAAAAGGCTATAAGGCACAAAAAAATGACAAAAAACAAAAATCACCCAAAATAAAAAGTAAGGCTATAGCAAGGCATTTTTTTCAAAAAATTCCCAAAAAAAAAAATTGAGTTAGGACCATCATTAGACCCTAAAAACTATTGCAAATATAATGCATACAATAAACAGGGCTAAATAAGCAGTAAGGCACAAAAAAATGACAAAAAACAAAAATCACCCAAAATAAAAAGTAAGGCTATAGCAAGGCATTTTTTTCAAAAAAATTCCCCCCAAAAAAATTGAGTTAGGATCATCATTAGACCCTAAAAACTACTGCAAATATAATACACATACTTAAACAGGGCTAAGAAAACAGTAAGCCACAAAAAATGACAAAAAAACTAAAATAGCTGAAAATAAAAAGTAAGGCTATAGCAAGGCATTTTTTTTGAAAATTTCAACAAAAAAAAAAATTGAGTTAGGACCATCATTAGACCATAAAAACTACTGCAAATATAATGCACATACTTAAACAGGGCTAAGAAAGCAGTAAGGCACAAAGAATGACAAAAAAACTAAAATAGCTGAAAATAAAAAGTAAGGCTATAGCAAGGCATTTTTTTCGAAAATTAAAAAAAAAAAAAATTGAGTTAGGATCATCATTAGACCCTAAAAACTACTGCAAATATAATACACATACTTAAACAGGCCTAAGAAAGCAATAAGGCACAAAAAATGTCAAAAAACTAAAATCACCCAAAATAAAAAGTAAGGCTATCACAAGGCATTTTTATTGAAAATTAAAAAAAAAAAAAAAAATTGAGTTAGGACCTTCATTAGACCCTAAAAACTAATGCAAATATAATGCACATACTTAAACAGGGCTAAGAAAGCAATATGGCACAAAAAATGACAAAAAACTAAAATAGCTGAACATAAAAGGTAAGGCTATAGCAAGGCATTTCTTTTGAAAATTAAAAAAAAAAAAAAAATTGAGTTAGGACCATCATTAGACTATAAAAACTACTGCAAATATAATGCACATACTTAAACAGGGCTAAGAAAGCAATATGGCACAAAAAATGACAAAAAACTAAAATAGCTGAACATAAAAAGTAAGGCTATAGCAAGGCATTTTTTTCAAAAAATTCCAAAAAACAAAAATTGAGTTAGGACCATCATTAGACCCTAAAAACTACTGCAAATATAATGCACATACTTAAACAGGGCTAAGAAAGCAGTAAAGCACAAAAAATGACAAAAAACTAAAATCACCCAAAATAGAAAGTAAACTTATAATGAGGCATTTTTTTTGAAAATTAAAAAAAAAAAAAAAAATTGAGTTAGGACCATCATTAGACCCTAAAAACTACTGCAAATATAATGCACATACTTAAACAGGGCTAAGAAAGCAGTAAGGCACAAAAAATGACAAAAAACTAAAATCACCCAAAATAAAAAGTAATTCTATAACAAGGCATTTTTTTTGAAAATTTAAAAAAAAAAAAAAAAATTGAGTTAGGACCATCATTAGACCCTAAAAACTACTGCAAATAAAATGCACATACTTAAACTGGGCTAAGAAAGCAGTAAGGCACAAAAAATGACAAAAAAAACTAAAATCACCCAAAATAAAAAGTAAGGCTATAGCAAGGCATTTTTTTTGAAAATTTCAAAACAAAGAAATTGAGTTAGGACCATCATTAGACCCTAAAAACTACTGCAAATATAATGCACATACTTAAACATGGCTAAAAAAGCAGTAAGACACAAAAAATGACAAAAAAATTAAATTACCCAAAATCAGAGGTAAGGCTATAGTTAGGCATATTTTTCAAAAAATTTTAAAAAAATAAAAAATGAGTTGAGGCCATCATTAGACCCGAAAAACTACTGCTAATATAATGCACATACTTAAACTGGGCAAAAAAAGCAGTGAGACACAAAAAATTACAAAAAACAAAAAATACACAAAATCGGAGGTAAGGCTATATAGTAAGGCACATTTTTCAAAAATTAAAAAAAATAAATAAAAATTCAGTTAAGAGCATCATTAGACCCTAAAAACTACTGCAAATATAATGCACATACTTAAACATGGCTAAAAAACCAGTAAGACACAAAAAATGACAAAAAACAAAAAATACCAAAAATCGGAGGTAAGGCTATAGTAAGGCATATTTTTCAAAAATTTAAAAAAAAAAAAAAAAATTGAGTTGAGGCCATCATTAGACCCTAAAAACTACTGCAAATATAATGCACATACTTAAACAGGGCTAAAAAAGCAATAAGGCACAAAAAATGACAAAAAATTCAAATTACCCATAATCGGAGGTAAGGCTATAGTAAGGCACATTTTTCAAAAACTAAAAATAAAAATAAAAATTGAGTTAAGAGCATCATTAGACCCTAAAAACTACTGCAAATATAATGCACATACTTAAACTGGGCTAAAAAAAGCAGTAAGACACAAAAAATTACAAAACAAAAAAAAATACCCAAAATCAGAGGTAAGGCTAAGGCATATTTTTCAAAAATTAAAAAAAATAAATAAAAATTCAGTTAAGAGCATCATTAAACCCTAAAAACTACTGCAAATATAATGCACATACTTAAACAGGGCTAAAAAAGCAGTAAGGGACAAAAATGACAAAAAACTAAAATCACCCAAATTAAAACAAGGCATTTTTTTTTTTGAAAATTAAAAAAAAAAAAAAAAAAAAATTGAGTTGAGGCCATCATTAGACCCTAAAAACTACTGCAAATATAATGCACATACTTAAACAGGGCAAAGAAAGCAGTAAGGCACAAAAAATGACAAAAAAATTAAAATTACCCAAAATCGGAGGTATGGCAAAGAGTAAGGCATATTTTTCAAAAATATCAAAAAAATAAAATAAAAATTCAGTTAAGAGCATCATTAGACCCTAAAAACTACTGCAAATATAATGCACATTCTTAAATAGGGCTAAAAAAGCAGTAAGGCAGAAAAAATGATAAAAAAAAACAAAAATTACCCAAAATTGGAGGTAAGGCATATTTTTCAAAAATTAAAAAAAAATAAAAATTGAGTTAAGACCATCATTAGACCCTAAAAACTACTGCAAATATAATGCACATACTTAAACTGGGCTAAAAAAAAAAAAGCTGTGAGGCACAAAAAACTAAAATGATCCAAAATCGGAGGTAAGGCTATAGTAAGGCATATTTTTCAAAAATTTCAAAAAAAAAAAAAAAAAAATTGAGTTGAGACCATCATTAGACCCTAAAAACTACTGCAAATATAATGCACATACTTAAACAAGGCTAAAAAAGCAGTAAGGCACAAAAAATGACAAAAAATTAAAATTATCCAAAATCGGAGGTAAGGCCTATTTTTTTTAAAAAAAAAAAAAAAAAAAAAAAAAAAAAAAAAATTAAAAATTCTGTTAAGACCATCATTAGACCTTCAATACTACAGCATATATCGCAGGTTTCTTTGCCTTGCCTTGTTTGTCCTTTTTAAACGTTACTATTGCCTTACCACCGTTTTGAATGAGGCGTTTCTATGCCTTACCTCCTACACTTCAGAACTTTAAGCTGTTGAATTTCTGTTTGCAGTGTGAAATGGAAGATTAAGTAAAAAGGTACAGTAAAATGATAATTGCTCTGTGGGCTCTTATTGTGAAGTCCCGAATGCGGAAGTGAGCCGGTATAATCTACAGTGAATTTTTTTTTTTTTTTTTTTTTCCCCTTCTTCTTCTGCCTTTGCTTTCTTTCTCCGTCTCTAGCGGTTTCTCTAACTCCTCAGTGAGTTGTCAGTCATGCATGTGTTTTAACACCGTCCGGGTTGTTTTTATTCCTCCTCCAATGAGAAGACGCAGACGATGGAGCTGCACATTTTAGAGCATAGACTCAAAGTGTTGAGCATAGAGAAGGAGGGTATCCAGCTCTGCACCCACGGCCTCATCAAACTAGCCTTCCTGGCCTCGAAAACACGGTGTGTATCTACAACACACACACACGCAATATGCAGCTGTGCCTCTCGTTTTATTGTTATCTGGAAATAATACACCGATATGAATATCTCCCAACGATAATTATCAACTTCTGTAACCGATATAAAACCGATAATCGACCACAATGTTTTGATTTTCAAAACAAGATTGTCAGCTGTGACGGTAGACGATTAAAGCAGTTGGACTGCCCACATTAACTATGACAACTAGAGGACAAATGTCTTGAAAATGAGGGTGTTTGTATGGAATATGAAACAGTCACTGCACAGACTGTCAGAACAAAGTTATGAAAGATGTAGAGTTAATAATAATGATTGGAATTATATAGCGCTTTATTCAAGGACATCAAATCATGTTACAGAAACCATTCTTCATTCACACTAATCATACTAGTGGTGGTAAGCTACATTGTAGCCACAGCTGCCCTGGGCATACTGATATAAGCGTGGTTGCCATTCCTACGGTTTCGTACCAACATTCATGTATACCCATTCATACACGGCAAAGTGGGTACAATGACCGGGCGGGATTTGAACCCCCAACCCTTCGGGTATTGGACGACTCACTCTACCACTGATCCTCGATTGCCCAAAATTAATATTATTAACTGAAATCTACAGGAAAATGTTTCTTTGAGTTACGTCTCCTGTAGATATTTTACACCTTTTTTTCTTACCTTGTGTGCAGCAGTCGTTTCATATTCCTTTCAGACGCCGTCACTTTAACAGTGTATTTTCAGGTGAGAGATAAGGAACAATGAATGTGTCTTGGTATCTGCAGCTAATTGCTTGTTTAAGCTGATTCTAAACATCTGCTGAAGCACCTGCAGCTGTTTTTGAACCTTAGTGGTAGAAAACAGGTTAAAGAAAATAATTGATTTCTCAACAAAGTTTTACAATGAATAAACCTGACGAAGATGAATGTGAAGTGCATCAGTGAAGCTAAAGTATTGTTTGATGTCAGACTGCCCTTATTTTTTCTCAGCATTTAACAAAAAGGACAATAAAGTGGTGCAGTTGTTTCTCACACCGAGTCAGTAACAGTGTTCTCTGAAAATAGGAGCTTTAAATCACTGCAAAGGGTTTTTTTTTTTTTGTTGTTGATCGTTTTTACTGACACTTGCTCTTGGAAAGAAACTTTAATGACAGCTTGTTTACTTCAAACAGGAAGTGTTGCTGCTCTGATTAAAAGCATCCTTTGCTTTCCTCCACTCCCACACACTAACGTGAGATTCTAACCATGAAGTCCAGAATCTGATTATCACAGACCTGTTAGTACTTAGTCATGTTAAAACCAATCAGCATTAGAGCTGCTGGGGTTTGATGCTGTTACTCAAATGATTTAGAGCCTCAGTTTTTCTGTTTCAAATGTTCTCAAACTTCATTTCAGGGTATTCGCAATGGCATTCCTTGTTTTATCATCTTTCCCTATTTTGATGTAATTACTGTCAAACTAAACGTCTCATAATACGGTGAAAATACTTAATTTTTCTGAGCTTCTATTTATTTTAATAAACCCGTTTATTTTTCATAATCTTGTCCTCTTATATTGTTTAATGGGATCCCCATTAGCTTCCACCATAGTGGTTGCTAGTCGTCCCTAATTAAAAGCAACAAAATATTTACAATAAATATACAATGGCAAAAACAGAATAAAATACAACTGCAATAATAAAAACAGTAAAAGGACAATACATGTCTCAATCTCACATTTTTTGTGTGTTTTTTTTATATACATGCAATTGTAAAGTTCCTCAGTTTTTTAGGCAGTTTATTCCATAGTTGAGATGATCTAAATAAGACAGACTTGTGTAGCAAATTAATGTGTGTTATAAGTTCTGAACAGTTTCATGTGCAGTATTGTCTTTGTCACATTTTTTCTTCCATGCGTGCTCAGATGTAAGTTCTTCAGTCTGACGGAGACGCCGGAGGACTACACCATCATCGTAGACGAGGAAGGCTTCAAAGGTGGGTCCTTTGAGGTCGTCGTGGCAACCGCTGTGTTGTACACCGTGCACTCTACTGTCAGTGTTTGACTTTACGATGCCCGTCCGTGTCATTACACACACTTTTCCAGGGTCGCTCCTGGGTTACCATGGAAACCAAAGGCCACTTATTACATAACTGGTGCAGGTATTTAAACTGGTGAGCGACTGGTGTCCACCAAACCTGGGGGGGGAAAAAAAACGGAAGAAAACAACTTAAACTGCATTCTAAAGACAGTTCAGTTCTAATAGTATTGTTATAGCACATCTGACGTCCCAACATTCCCAGGCAAACATCCCAGTGTGATCTGATAAACCAGTGCCTGGGTGCCATTTAGCCCTGAGACAATATTTACATTCACATTGAAGCAATTTGTGCACAGTGAAGGCTTCAGTTTGTGTTTTGTTTTGAAATAAAAATCTGAATACAAATACATTTCAATAAAATTAGATAGTAATAATAATGCATTGGATTTTATATAGCGCTTTATCATAAACACTCAAAGCACTTTACAGAATTAAGGCATTATTCTTTCCCTCCACACTTAGTGGTGGTAAGCTACTATTGTAGCCACAGCTGCCCTGGGGCAGACTGACGGAAGCAAGGCTGCAATAGTGCGCCATCGGCCCCTCTGACCACCACCAACACTCACTCACACACTACATTCATAATAGGCAATGTGGGTGAAGTGTTGTGCTAGGGCTGGGCGGTATATATTTTTGTTATGAATACTGTACACCGTATCGGTGTTTTTGATTACACAACCTTCTGAACTCTACGCTGCGCCGCAATTCAGACTGAACCCTTTAACGTTGCATTTCTAAATAGGAAGGTAAACAGTAGCGCTCTGGTGTTAGTTGTGGTGTAAATCATACGTGTAAATGGATAAGAAAGACGCACAATTGAAAGCTCTAAAGCTGCATGTGAGCATGTGCCTGTGTGCGCATGCCTCTGCCTACAGGAGAACAACACTCACGGACACAGAGGCACGATTAGCTTAGCATGTCGGCCAAAAACACATAAAACTTGACAACAAAGATACACAAAAAGACTAAAAAAATATACTAAATTACAGAAAATGGTGACAAAAATACACAAAAAGACAAGAAAAACACAAAAAATGACTCTGCAAACCCACAGTACAAACAAACATGCAAAAGGACAACAGAAATATATGATCACTCCAAAAAACATAAATGTTACAGGAAAAATAAACAAGGACAACAGAATTGCACAACACGCAATCATAACAAGCAAATAATAACAAACATACACAGAATGACAGAAAAACACTCAATGACTATAAAATCCCTGTTCTTTCCTGTGTTAGATTAGTCATTATTCTAAATGCAGACATGAATGTTGATAATGTTGGCCTTTGTTCAAACAAACACATTTTTGTTGCCCCCCTCTGGCCTAGTCATTTACTGGACACGCTTCAATGATTTATCAAACATTGTTTATTCTACAAAGCAACTTATGAAAATAACTTATTGCAAGTTTTCAGATTCAGAACAAAATGCCTCCTGTTCAGGCCCAAACGTATTGTGATGCTATAAAGGTTAAATTATGTCATGGTTTTGTCCTATACTGTCTTATCTCTTATATAGTCTAGTAATGTCTTATACATTCATATTTTAATGGGACTCTCCCCTCGTCTTTCAGAGTTTCCTCAGTCAGAGCACATTAGCGTCGCCGATGCCTCCTGGTTGGCACTCAACGTAGTTTCAGGAGGCGGAAACGCATCCAGCTCTCAACCAATTGGAGTCACAAAGATAGCCAAATCAGTCATCGCACCGCTTGCCGATCACAACATCTCCGTGTTTATGCTGTCCACGTATCAGACGGACTTCATCCTGGTGAGTCTGTTCTTTTTGTATGACGTCCCATATCTGCTTTTTCTGACTGTCTGTGCAGTGGGCGTTTCATATTCCTTTCAAAGGCCTCATTTTCAATATGTTTCAAATTGGTTGTAGAGTTGATTTATCTCTAAAAACTGTGGGACTGGAGATGAAAACCAGCCTATTTGAGCTCATTCTGTCATGTTTTCTAATGTGTGCTTTCCTTTCACAATAAAAGAAGAAGCTACATGTAAGTTGTAGATTAGCTGCATATAGATAAAGCCAAACATATTGAGATTTTCTCATACCTGATACAGAACAAGACAATATGTGTATACAAGAGTTTTATTTTAAAGCCTATTTTGTGCTAAAAAGTCCATCCAGGCTCCGTCCGTGAAACCAGCCTCACTCACATATGCTGTCCCTTAGCAAGACTCATACTGAAGTGGGTCACATGTTGATATTGTGCTGCTGCTTTTATTAAAAGTGCTTGTGGAACTTTGACCCAGAATCCTCTTTCTGCAAAACTAAGAAACACATTGTATATGATTAAGATTATATTCGGTTCATATCTGCCAACACTTCTGTCAGCCATACGGAGACCCTTAATTAGTTAAGTCAGGTAAAGGTTACATCTAGTGTAATATAATTCTAATAAAAAAACCAATATAAAGTAATGTCATGGCCATTCTAATATAGTTTATACAAACATGAGCACAGTGAAAGGCGGTGGATAGTTAATGCTCCCTTTGAGCTGTGCTTTAATATTACTAATGTGAGTTCCATAGCTCTGATAGTGAGACTGGTGAAACTTTCTCAGCTTTCTGTCTCTGCTCTGTCTGAGCTGCTCTCAGTGAGGCCTTGCCATCCGCAGGGAGTCCTCCTTATTTGGTTTGATTTCACAAAAAAAAAACAAGATCTGCTGACCGACTGGGGCGTGTTTATGAATACTAACGTGTCCGTGCTGATAATCTGTTGCGTAAAGAGGATCAGCAGCTTGGCCTCTTTCTGGAATTCACAGCACTTCCAACCCTGTTTCTGTCTAAAGCTTTTACAAAGAAACGGCTTTACAAAGAAAGAATACAATGCTGAGTTTAAAAATAGAGTATCAAGTAAATGTCAGATGAGAGAATATTGCACACCAATGAGCTGAGCTTTGAGGGAAGATTCTAATTATGTGTATGATTATTAATGATGTGTTGGCTCAGGTTCGAGAGCGAGACCTGCCGTTGGTAATGCACACGCTGTCTTCCGAATTCACTCTGTTACGAGTCGTTAACGGAGAGACGGTCGCCGTTCATAACGTGGGAGTCACCAACGGCTTCGTCAAGCCCAAGCTCGGTAAGTTCCAACAACACAAGGCTGTGTTTGAAATTGCATACTAACGTACAACGCACTACACACTCAATGAGTACATACTGTCTACTATATACTCTTAGTATGATTAGGATGATGACCGTTCCCACTGAAGTATACTTTGAAGTTTCCCAAGATACATTTGGAAACTACAACGACAAAAACCTGAAGCACACAGAGGATAAATATCTCCATTGATTCGCCACCTCTGAAAGCATTTTAAGCGAGAAAGTGACCAAGAAGAATATCAACATGTGATCCATAAAACGCATTTCATGCCGAGATTTCGGATATTTATGGAGACCTGCCATTGTGCTACTGACAAAACTTCCAGTAAACTTCAAAACAAGAGCCCTATTTACAAAAGTGTTAAAACTAATGGAAGAGATCCTTTTGTTTTAAAACAAGGATGTTTGACTTTTAGCTTGAAGCCGGTCCCAGGACGATTTTATGTTCCGCTCACAACACATCATGGGGAAATTGAGTAAGACTAGTGTGCCCACCGTGCATACTTAAAAAATGTCCCGATATAGTATACATCCGGGCATTTCCCACATTATCTTTTCATACGTTCTAATTGGAACGCACTACATACTCATTTTGACATCATACAGTACGAGTAGAACGTTAGTATGCGATTTCGAACACAGCCATAGTTTACTAGGTGTTAGTGCAGATCTTTGATCCAACAGATGCATTTCCTCTTTGTAAGAGTATGTTTATAAATTATATCTCGTGTGTCCTGCAGTGCCTCGTCCCATCATCCACCCATTATCCAGTCCCAGTAACATGTTCTGTGTGACCAGTTTGGACCCCGACACGCTGCCCTCCGTGGCCACGTTGCTCATGGATGTCATGTTCTACTCTGGAGGGTGAGTCAGCTTGTTCGTATCACTGAGAAAGCTGCTGTTTTTTTCTGATTCCACTTTATCAGAACAGGGAACGTCGTAAAGAATAAGAGCTCTAACAGGACAATCTCTGTTTGCTCTCTACCAGGTGTGATATGTAGAGAGAAAAGGCACACAAACAAAGAGCCGTTAACTGTTGGTGTATCAGTTGAACTGGTGATCATTACAACTGCTGACACCTCAAACATTTGCTGGCTCAAATAAAAAATGTAATGAGTTGGTCATCAGATGACTGAACTTTTAGATGTTTAAATCCTTGCAAGCAACAATCAGAGTGGTCACCAGTTGAACTATAACACTAAAAAACCAACAACTGTAAATCTCAGATTGGAAGAGACTTCAGTAAAACAAATAATATTAATTTGGAGTCTAATGAATATTCATTGATCTCTTTAAAATAGTTTAGGTCATAGAATAACTATTGTGGTTGAAAGCATACTTTTAGACATTTAAATCCTTGCCAGCATCAGCTAAAATGGTCACCAGTTTAACCATAACATCATAAAAGGAAACAGTAACTCTGACATGCAAATGATTAATAATTCTTCAACCACTTTTGAAATGATGCAGGTTTTTTATATTTCAGTGTCAATTGACAGAAAAGGTTACCTATTGGTGTATTGGCTCAACTGGCTTTTATTATAATTAGTCACAGCTGAAGCAAGACTACAAAGCTGTAACTCAGTGTTTACATTGATATGAACCTCGTGTCCACACAATAAAAACAGACTTCAGGTGACGCTTATGTGTTTCAAGTTTTTACAACATCCGTCCTTTTAATCAAAAACAAGTAACAAGATAACATGACTATCAGTTGTTCTGTAACACCAGCTAGTACGAGTTAAATCAGTGTTAAGCATCTTTCTCCTAAAGATACAGGAGAGGAACAAGGTCACTCATTTGAACTGTTTCAGGATATTTCATTAGTTTGATGAACATGAGTCGGATCACGCCATTCATTCAGCGCACACACTCAGTATGCCGTTTGCTCCAGGGGCGGAAGTATAAAACTAACCACGCCTCCTTTAGATTTTTTTAGTCCAAAGTCGTTGATTTTGTTCTCGCAAATAAATTCCGTCTTTATTCCCTTAAAGTTTGTAAAAGTATTAAAGTAGCAGAATGTTCGTCACGTATGCATTATCATTATTTATTTATGAGAAGTTATCATTTAAACAGCATTACAAATTCATAATTTTTATTCACATTATGCTTAACGACACTTAAACAGACTGATAACACAAAGTTATGTCGCTTTAAACAATGTGGGGAACATCGGCAAACTGTTCCTGTTCTATACTAATTAAAACACTGTTAAACATTAGAAGAAAGGCTCCAGTATCCTTCTTTATAATACGATCTTTAGTGGTAGAAGTCTTCCCAGTACCGTTTCACCTCCATCACAAGGTGTCAGAGCAGATGTTTCTCTTCTTTTTCCGGCTCAGGTCGAAAGAGGCGGGAGCGTCGGTGGAAGAGTCCAGTCACATCTGCTTCTTCTCCTTCTCCCTGATCGAAGGCTACGTTTCTTTGGTGATGGACGAGCAGACGACTCGGCGGTAAGGCTCCGCCTCCTCGTCTCCAAGTATGGATGCCTGAACTTGCTCTGTTTGTTTTTCTCCTCCAGGTTTCCAAACAATGTCCTGTTCACCAGCGCCTCTGGGGAGCTCTGGAAAATGGTTCGGATCGGAGGGCAGCCTTTAGGATTCGGTGAGTTTTTTTGCTTATATAAACTGTATTTTTGTGATTTACATATGTACTGTATGTATAAATAAAAATATTGGCCAGTAACAATGATCCCCCACTGTGGATGTTACATTAAGACAAGGGGTTTTAGTCACTAAATTACAGTGATGATGTAGTCAACAACCAATAACCAATGTCAAAGAAAAAACAGACATTTTGTGATAAATTGTTACCAAATGCTGTGGTTAGTACATAATTAATTAATGTATTTTATAATAATAAATTATCATCTATTAAGAAAAAATATTTACGAAGTACAGTTATATTAAGTCTGTTCTGAGCTTTTTTTTAAAAATATGTTCACAGATGAGTGTGGCATCGTGGCGCAAATATCTGAACCGCTGGCGACGGCTGACATCCCTGCTTACTACATCAGCACCTTTAAGTTTGACCATGCACTGGTGAGAACATAAAACACTGTAAACATCCGTGATGCTGAAATTAAAAAAAAACCAAGCAACAGGAACTTTAAAAACGAGGAAAACTTCCCAGTTCCAATGAAAGCTGCTGCACAGGAAGTAAACAAACATATGCAGTAGCTGCTCCACAGGTTAATAATGGAAGAGGAGCAGCTACTGTGTGTCAACCACTAACATGTGTCCAGCGTTCATTCATGAACACAATCAGCTGGTGGACGTTAGAACGATGTTTAAAAGTGAACTAAAGGACGATGATTACTGAATCATTTCCTCAGAGCTGATAGTACTTAAAGAAATAACTATGTCTAGGTTTCTGTCCTACTTTAGCTCTCTTTGTAAGTGTAAAGTCAAGACATTTCAGCTGGAAATCTTCATGCTTTGACTTATTTTATGCACACATCTTCTAAAAACCTGGTCCTTCTCCTGCAGGTTCCCGAGGAGAACATCCATAGTGTGATTGAAGCTCTGCGGACGGAGGGTTCGGCTCCATGAAGGAAGCAAGAGGAGACGATTCTCTGTCATTTCACTTGTGTCCCAAAAAAAAAAAAGGTGCCAAGAAGTCGATTGGCAGACGTTAGTTCTCTGCTCGGCTGAAATTCACAGATCTGTGTTTGCTTTTCCTCTGCGAAGATGCTTTCTTAGCGACATTTCCATTTCAGAAGGAAGACGAATGTACTCGACTGAATGTTTGTGGATTTTCATCACGCTGCTCGCATCAAGAAAGTTTGAACCTTTGTTTTTTTTTGTCGCCGAGCGCGTTTTAGTGTCAGGTTTGTTCGCACTGTGAGCGTCGGCTCACTCCCATGAGTTTAGTGTTTGTTGTTTTTTGTCGCACTCGTCAGATTTATGTAGCATTTGTTGTCACTTTTGTGCTTTAACTCAATCTAATTAAATTAATAAAGAAAAAAACTGATTTTTATGCAAATTTTAATGCTAAAACCTTAAAACATTATTTTTGGCCTCAGGAGCGCCCCCTTTGGCTAGACATTGAGTTAGTTAGTCTCTCAGCCAATAATCAGACTAAACCTGCCCCAGAAAAATCTATAAACCAAATTTACCACAACAATAGAAAAAAAACCTGTGGTAAAACAACACTATTAAAGCTCAGCTAAGCATTTGATTAACTTTTTTTTTTTTTAAGATTTAGATGTTATGAAAGTGTAACAGCTGACGAGTCTTACGGCATAGCTCGCAGTGTGAACGCACAGCTGCAGTTAAAACGGTTACTGAGCCACTTGGTGTAAACATAAGCTACAGTTCTGGAGGCTTCTGCACTTTAAGGCAGGTCAGGCTTCACTGACCTGCTGTACTGATATTTCTGACTCCGCCCACTGAAACCTCATTTGGAAGAACCAGCGTTGGACTGTCCTCACACTGCTGTCAGTCCTTGTGTGCATTTTGAACAATAAATGCTCCACGTGCACAACCATCTCCTGCTTTACTGGAATATGTTCAGCCCACCAGTTCACATTTATATTAATAATTGAATATTTATCTTTTTTTTTTTTTTTTTTTAAATATAAGAGTGAAGTTATTTAATTTTTGCAGGTTGAGCAGACTGTATGTGACTGTCTTTAAGTTTAACCTGTTGGACGTACGGTGAGTGAAAAAGAGAATCACTGACCAACTCCTATCATGGCGTGTCCACATCCTCCATCTTCACATGATAGACCTCACCAGCGCCACCATGTGATCAACACCACAGGCTACATCCACCACTTGACCTGGAACAGTGACCTGTTGGAGAGTGAAGGAGAACCTTTAATACAACTTTGGGTTGGGTTGGGTTTATTGTGCCTGAGGTAGGTGGTTTAAATGACACTTTGGTGGATTTTCAACTTCCTAGCAAACATATTTCTGTGTAAGATGTAACAGACACATTGCAGCATGGATACAGTGACTGAGGAGAGAACAAACATTACCCACACTCTCATTAAAGAGTTAGATTAGTATGGACGACCAACTCTACCATAATTTAATATAAATAAATACCTACTGATGTATGCCATAAATAAATACAGTAAATCACTTAATAGCTACATTTAAGTCATACATGCTATTTATATTATTTTTATTTATGCATGCACAATGAAATATTATGCAAATGAAGGGGCTGTCCGCATTGGCTGAACTTTTCACCTATTAGTTGATCGTTAAGTGCCGCAGTGACAGGCAGAAGCCAACGCAGATCACATCAAATCAGGAGATTGTTACAGAGCTGATGTGTTAGTGAAAGAACAGTTCACCGGCACATTGCTGATCAACCAATAGGTAAAAAGTTAAGCCGGTAATTTAATTATGGCATATACATTTAGATATTAAGTGATTCATTTATTTTCAATTATGGGAGAGTTGGTCCTCCATAGCTTAGTGCTCTGCTAGTGAGATATGCAAATTAAAAAAAACTTTTAGAAGAGCCAAGGTTTGATTAGGAAGCATTAAAGCAGGGACGTCCAAGTCGAGTCCTGGAGAGCTCCTGTCCTGCATGTTTTAGACTGTAAAGAGGAGCTCGTTATCAGGCTTTCTGTTGGGAAACATCTCAAACATGCAGGACAGGTGCTCTCCAGGACCAGGTTGGACCACTACTGCATTAAACTAACTCACTCTCCATGGGAAGAATTGGTCGTCGTGCTTCCCGATTCCTAAACAGCCTCTGAGGTTTTTCCCCCAAACAAAGAGCTCGCCTCGATCTGCAAACACCGAGACACTAACATTAATACTAATCTACTAAAGGCACCAGTCTAATTAATCAAAGTAATGATAAAAAATTAAAATAGTCAATTCTAAAAGACCCATATACAAGAAGACAAAATCATAATAGAGTGCATGGAAAGCTGTTAAATCTAATAAATGTTTTATAATTCACTTTAACTCAGAAAACTAATAAAATCTAACCAAATAAAATATTTAAATGTGAAACAAATCACGTGAAAAAAAAAAAAATATATATATATATATATATATATACACACAAGAAAAATATTTATATTAAAAGATGTTTTTAATGAAACATAATTCATCAAATGTGTATATATATATATATATATATAATTCAAGCCCAAAAAAGCCACAAAAATATTTAGAAATTTGAAAGTATATTTACTATTTCAATTTAACAAAAGAACAGCTAATTTAAAATAATAATAGGTCATATATCTGTTTAAATTTTATTTTAGTTTTTTTAAAAACCTACATCCAATCATAAAAAATATTTCAATCTCTAAAAATTAACTTGAAAATCCACAAAAAAAAATTTAAATTAAGAAATGAGAAAAATGTATTTAGATAAAAAAATAGATACTATCTAAAACTGAATATAACTCACTATTGCGATGTAACAAATGGAGCTCTTACTGGTGACAGCTGCAAAGTGTGCAAGGCCACAATGAATCCTGGAGACGGACACAGACGGGTTGAAGTCGGAGCGTCCGAACAGAGACGGAGGAATTCTCTCCGGAGTAGAAGACTCTGAGAGGTCGGGACCTTTTCCCAGGATACCATAACCCCAAACGAACACGTCTCCGTCCTCTGTGAGGGTTTACACAGACAGCACAGACACTGACAGAGCCGTCGCTCATAGACCAACAGGATGTGAACGTCTGAAGCACTGACCAGTAAGAACAGCGACCTGCGTTCCTCCACACGCTGCCTGAACAACTTTACCACAGCTCAGAGGAAGATGACGGGGAACGTTCAACTGAATAAACAAAATAAATAAAGCCACTGTTTGAACTATTAACAGTTTATCATGTAGACAAGTCTTTACCAACCTTTATGTTGTGTGTGTACCCCGCGAGCCTTTCTTGAAAATAAAAGTACCCCCTATCACTCAATTAGTATACCATTATTTTATTTACATGTTTGCCTCTGAAATATTTTCTGCAGCTGTCCAGTTTTTGGCAATTTCTATTGAGTGGAGGCTTGCTTTCTCCCTGACTTTCTTGTAAAACTGTGCTACTAGTTTCAAAATGGAACAAATTGTCAGTGTGGCACTTTAAAGAGTAACCTAAGCACCTGCTTTCTGCTGAGCTGCCACTCGGGAGGGGAATTCTGTAGCAGTAAGACACGCCAAGTCAGGCAGGAAGACACACACACAGTAATGAGAGGTACATGCACTTCCGTCACAAATCGCAGCGTCTTTGCACAGAGCATTGGACTTCTTCATTGAGGTTGTCAATCAATGCTCACTGAGGGCTATGACTGGAAGAAACACTCCTCCCTCCTCAGCTTTTATAGGAGGGGCGGGGCCAACAGTGAAAGTTGGTGACGCAGGATGGTCAAAATGTAATTCTAATAGCAAGCGTTCAACCCTTAGAGGACAGTCACTGACATTTTACAACTAAAGTGCTCAATCAAAATACTTTTACTGAAATGTTAAAAGTTGTACTAGGATCAATCAACAGCACTACTTAATACCCAAATACATATGTACTCAGCAGAAAAAAGTAGGTTTGGGGTTCAGTTACTCTTTAAAGGCCCCATGTTACGCTAAATCAACTTTTCTGTGCTTTAAACATGATAAAAGTGCTATTAGGGCTTCATACACGTGTTTTTTTCATTGTTTCCCTCAATCATTAGTTAGAGGGTGATTTGCTCCTTTCTTACTGCAGGGCGAGCCCAAACACCTCACTCCAATTTGATGATGCGTTCCCACTTTGATGACGAATTTGACGTGGCACTGAGCTGGAGAAGCCACGCCTCCAGGAAGCTCTCTGCCGTGACTGACATGTAAACAGACACGCCCATGAAGACGAGCATTTCAGTGTCTTTCGTGCAGTGCTATGTACTGTATGTATTTTCCACAGTTTATGTATGTACCGGTGAACGCCCCGCCCCCACGCTCTGTCTTATGTTTATAAAGCAGCATGAGCTCAGCTACAGAGTGGGTGGGAGGAGGGCGGGCCGTCCTCTGGCCCTACGTCACCGTGCGGGAAAGAGAAAGTCATTTTATCGTCTATAGACGCGCCCACTCATGAATATGCATAACGAGGACGCAAATCAGCCCGTTTGTGTAAAGTTAATCAGAAAGTGACTTTTCAGAGGCTAAAACTATGAAAAACAGGCAAATTTGGGAAAATAAACCTCAAATACAAAGTTTTTGAAGTTCTTAGAAGAACTAATGGTGATGAGTGAAAAATAGCATGACATGGGACCTTCAAGTTTTTTCACTTTAAAAAAGAAAAGACCAAATCTTTGTTTATTTTATATTTAGTTTGAAATTTAAAAAGCACACACAGATGTCAACGTACCATTAATTCTAATGTAATTAATACATAAAATAATATTAACTGTCTTTTTTTCATTTTCAAAATATCGTATCAATATCGTGAAACCAAAACATGTATTGTATCGTATGGTCAGTATATCGTTCCACCCCTAATATATACTAACACACACACACAGTGGTCACCTGCGTGGCCTCAGTGACAGAGGAAAGCTGCCTGTACTCTGAGTTTCCCCAGCCGAACAGCGCCCCCTCTGTGGAAACAGCCAAACTGCAGTCTCCATATGAGCTGATGTGCTGCACCTTCACTCCTGTCAGATCTCCTCCGACCTCTGTCGGACTGGAGCTCATATTATGGTGTCCCAGACCTGAGGCAGCACAAATGGCACGGATCACACGTCAGGGCTGCATCAGACTTAGCCAACAAGCTCCATATAGGCTGAGGCTGGGGTCAAATTACAACACCTAATGATGCATAAAGACTTTAATTCACATGAACTTCTGCTTTTAAATGAGAGGTAATCTGTCAAATTACAGTAGCTGCACATTAGCAAGGCCGTCTGCTTGAATGCGCTGATGCTGGTGTCAAATTACCAACACATAAAACAGGTGTCTATAAAATGCAAAATAAAAGTGGTTGTCAGCTCAAATTATTACAAGGCTAGTGTCAAATTACAAAGCAGTGTGATATAATCATTTATTTGATGTTAAATTACAGTTACTGCTAATAGAACTGTCTGTTTTTATCATTGTACAAATTAAACATCATTAAAGAAGAGTCTGTTTTTTTGGATCAGACAGTTGTTTTGGGAGTTTTTTCGTGTTGATAATATCCACGTTGTGTGATTTTAACTACAATCTTCTGTTTTTGTCAATTTTTATCCATTTTTTTGTCAGTTATGGTCTAGTTTTTATCAATTTTTCTCCTTTTTTTTAAAAAAAAAATCTGTTTTTGTTTGGTTTTTCTAAACTGTTTTTGTGAGTTTTTTAGATTTGTTTGTCATTCATATTTGCTCATTTCTTCTCAAGTTTGTCTGTTTTTGTTTGTTTTTTAACTTCTTGTATTGTTTCTTTAAAATGTTTATGTCCGGTTTTTGTTACTTTTCTTAGTTTTTATAAACCATAATGGATAAAAACTAATGGAAACTGGTACTCTTTTTTCTATTTCTGTCTATATTTCTCTACAGTAGTCTGTTTCTGTGTGGTGATGGTCTGTTTTTATCTGACCTGTCTGTCCGTCTGCACTCCAGCCACAGGAAAACACCTTCCCTGTCTCAGTGAGGAACAGACTGTGGTCCTGACCACACACAACCTGGACACATCAAATACTACTCAGTGATGAACATCAGATAGAAATGTGAAGCATTAGAATGATTGTGCACTCACCTGAGTGACTCTGCTATCAAAGCCTTTTATCTTGTGGATCACATGACTGCCGCTGTGTTTCAATACAGAGTTTTATGTCTTCACAATACATTTGCACGGACCATCTGAACATTAAGATGATGAATGATATACGTGAAGCATGACAGAAGGACCAGCATGACCAACCTATAGACTTCATCCTCTACGATGGTCCGTCCACACTGTCCATACGCGTTGTTTCCCATACTGAACACTGGGAGAGAGCAGAATGTGACAATAAATAATAAACAATAGATAAACAAATAAAAGAGATGAACATCTCTGAACAACGTGGGGACCAAAACATGTCAGTCTAATCTGAGGGCCACATTATCAACATTAATGTCAGCATAAATACTGAATATAATATATTGAAATCATTTTTAGTTAATAAAGTTTTTCTGCTTTTGGAAAAACTTTTATTTTGAAGGTGCATCTTTCAATGATGGATTAAAGGTCTTAATTTGAGTAAAAGAAAATTATTCCTCATCTGGCCTCATTGTCTGCTTGACATTTCTTCAGAATCAGAATCAGAATCATCTTAAAGTTATAGTTATATATCTTAATATTTCACCCTTCTCGGATCAATAAATATTATGTTAAAGTCTTATTGTATGAACCCTCCACAACCTTTTAATATTTTATACACTTTGCTTATACACAGGTCATGTGACCCAGAGGTCATGTCCTACCTCCCTCCTGGTCGGTGAGGATCAGAGAGTGAGCCCGTCCACAGGAGACCTGGACTACGCGTGTCTGCAGAGGGTGCTGCAGAGGCAGAGCCACAGGAGACGGCTCCAGGACGTAGTCGTAGCTCTGATCTGCACTCACACATCAGGTGGTACAAAAGAACTAATCAGAGCCGCTGGAGCTCAACCTGACGGTACTGATGGACAAATGTCAGAACACACAGAATCCCTATTTTTTTTTTGTTATGATAAGAATAATTTACTGGTCCCTTTGCACATTCTGACCAATCGCAGTGTCTCCCTGAGCATCATTATCATCATCAGGCTCTCGTGTTGTGGTTGATCACAGTGATGAACATTCAGTGACAAACATCAGCACTGAAAGAGGACACCCAACTTTTTTACTGAATGTCAAAGATGGAAGTGAGAACATAGTGAAGCCCTGCCCCCTCATTAAACCTTGTTCCATCGAGTAATGACTAGTTGACAGCGTAACACTGGGCTCATTCTGAGACACTGTGTGTGATATTACGGTGAAACAAAATAGCAACAAAAGTACACAAACTGGACACCAGTTGGAGCAGAGCAGCTGCTGTGATTAATTGTCCCTCCTTTAAGGAAGTCTCCCAGTCTGTATACTGGTTTAGATATTCTTATTTCTTTTCATTTATTTTTGTATTATTCAGTTTTATAATGTATTGCACTGTTTATATTATTCTGTTTTTATTGTCAAGTTTCCTTGGGAGGCCTGAAATGCACTTTTAAATAAAATCAATTCTCATTATTATTATTATCACTGTCTTTGTACTCCTCATAGAATATGACATTAATACTTATACTGGTTTATACTAGTATTCTTCAGTGAATATGACAAACAAATGTACTGGTTCATACGTTTTTATGCTGGTATTCCTCAGTAAGTATAACTGAGCCTGAGCCTCTGTCCTGTGCTTGGTTGTATAAATCTTACGACGGCTGTGTTGTGTGCGCTGGAAGCCCAGTTGTGAGTCCTTGTTGAGTCCCATCCCCCACAGTTTAGACACGTCTTCAGTGGACGAGGCGATGAGTGTGAAGCCGTAACCGCAGGCAGCCGAAGAGATCTGCAGAAAACAGAGGGACAAGGTCAGGTGTCAGATGTAATCAAAATTAAAGCAAAAAATGAAAGTGATAAAGAGTATAAAAGGCATGTCCTGGATAGTGCCACTCCCACTATTAAGCAGCACGAAGGTGATCTGAGCCTCTTGGCTAAAACTAAAATGAGGAATCTTGGGGTGATCCTTGATGAAGCCATGTCACTAGATCATCACTCAAGGCAGCTCGTTAAAAACTGCTTCTTTCAGCTCTGCAATATCACTAAGCTCAGGCCTATGGTGTCGAAGGACGAGCTCTGAATGATTATTCATGCTTTTGTGTCCTCGCAGCTACACAACTGCAACAGCCTGTTCACCTGTCTCAGCAAGAAAGAGTTGGCTCGCCTCCAGTGCGTCTAAAAACTCAGCTGTGAGGCTACTCCTACTGACCAGCACCAACAGGAAGCCCCTGTTATGGAATCTCTTCACTGGCTCCCTGTTGTGTCTCGTGTCCAGTTCAAAACCTTTGGTGCTGACGTTTGGAGCCCTACATGGTCAGGCTCCTCTCTACATCGCTGAGCTAATCAAGCCCTACAACCCAACTCAAAGCCTGAGGTTGTCTGGGCAGTACCTGCTGATTGTCCCAGAAACTTGTTTTAAAAATCAGGGAGCGCTGTTTTGTTGTACTTTGTACTATTTATTTAATTACATCCTCTTTTATTTTTATTTTTTTATTTGTCTACTGGGAAGCACTTTGTAACTAAGGCTGAAAGATTAATTGCATTTGCGATATTATCGCAATATCATAAAAAGCGATTTTCTAATCGCAAAGGCTGCTTTTTTTCCCTTGTACTGTCCTGTTAAGTTCAGAGAGTGTTTAAGAAGTGCAGTTTACATCTTTCAGGAAACATAAAGTTAGTTAGATATGTTGAAGAGGTAAAGCCACAGATTTGTTTGCTTTATTGCTGTAATCTGTGCTTTAAAATTTATATTTTATATTTATTTAAAGTTTAAATAAATCTCAAATTGTTTTTTATGAAACAAATTGAAATACTGCTTGTGTTTATTGAAAAATACATGACAAGAGGCCCTTGAAAAAATAATCACATATTAAATCGCGATCGCAAGATTGAGGAAAAAAATCGTTCAGCCCTATTTGTAACGACGGTCTGTGAGAAGAGCTATACAAAAAAAAAGTTACTTTATTTAAAGAAAAAAAAAAGGTTAAAGTAAAGAAGGAAATAATATGGTAAAAAGAAAACAGGAAATTACATTTCTATTAAATTAGATTTGAGGAACGTCACAGTATTTTGTTGCAGACATGAATAATAACTCATCCACGTGTGTTTCTGGTTATATTTCAGCAGCACTGGAAGTGAGTGTCAGTAAAGGGTTTTACCTTGTCTTCTGTCTCCAGGCGGTATGGCGTGAGCTGAGTCCTGCGCACCTTCTTCCTGCCGCTGTCCGGTACCACAAAGCTGGGCACGCCCAACGCTCCGGACAGGCTGAAGCCCCACACGAACACTCTGTGGGTGGGCTTCCTGTTCTGACCCACATACTGATATACGGGCCCGTCGCTGCTCTGATCCTGAAGGGACGCTGTTCTGCTCAGTGAGGAAAAGCTGCAGCGTCCCAGCGGTCGGGAGCAGAGTCGGAGTAGTGGAGAAATCATCCAGGAATATTTCCCACACTACGGGTGGAGAAGATGATGAATAACACTGAGTCATGAATTAGTCCAGGGGCACTATTTCTCATTCAACTCTTCAGGATGACATTTTTACCAAGTGTTGAAATAAAAGATGAGAAGGTTTCAACAATGACAAAATTCCTGACTCCTAAACAGTCTGTGATTGGTCAGTGTCAGAACTACTGACATCTACCAAAGAACAAATCAGATTATACTAACTATAGAAACTATATTAACAGAAACAAGAAAAATAAAATATTGATTTAAGTCCATAAGCCTTTAATTTTTTCTGCATTTACAAAAAAAAACAACAATAAAATGACACAGTGGTAGCTGTATGTGTAAATGTAATTGACTGTAGACAGAGGCAGCATTCATGTGTCACCTATAAAAACAATAAGAGAAGCATCTTAAACAGATAATAGTTTTTGTGTATTATGTACAACTTAACTTCTTATTTAAATGAACTCTGATCTGGTAGGGTTAAAATCTCAGTTGGAGACACTTATATCTGTCCATCATTGATAATAAATTCGATTCAAAACACTTACTTATTAATTAGGTCTGATTTTGTTTAAATGTGACACATAAATGCTCCAGATGGACAATGGTGACCACTACTGTTGAAATATTAACATGTCTCATTATTTAAATGTTACCAAGTAAATAAAGTGTATATTTATAACATAAAGATGCAGTATTTTTTTTTAAAACGTGTGTTAATTAGTCTCAAACCTACCAGTGTTTTAAAGCCACATTAAGGATTGTTTTTACTTTGTGGCACTGCAAAAAAAAAAAAAAAAAATCCTGAATTTATCATAACAATGTGGTGCAGATGGGCCAAAATATGAAGAATTTCCTTATTTGTAGTACTTCACAAAGTGCTCCACAGATCTCAGTTTTAAAGCAGGGGATGTTTTGTTTATCTCCATCTGTATGATTTGAGATGAGAAGCTATTTTCACCTTAATATTATGACGTAATTCTCACAAAGGTATGACTTTATTCTAATAAAGTTATAACTTTGTTTTTTTGTAATAATATGACCTTATTCTTGTAATATAATTTTTTTTTTCTAGAATTATTACGACTTTTTCATTGTAGTGTTGTGACTTTTTTGGTGACAGTAGTCTCGTAATTAGAGATTTTTTTCTCATAAATTTAGACTTTATAACATTTATTCATTTTATTCTCTCTCGATGTTGCCCTAAAACGCCGTAGTACAAACCCGTTAAAACCCCTAATCTGACAAAAATGCGAACGGAATTCGGTCACTTTAGTTGCACTTACCTCTGTTATTAATGTGAAACCGTCTCAAGGACACAAAATCGTCGGTATCTGGCACAAGAACAGATAAATAATGTTGATAAATGTCAAAGTTATGACCACACGTTTAGAACCATGACAAACGATAACCTGGAAGCAGTCAAATAAAACAGTGCAGATTAACACAGCGCCTCTGGTGGACGGGAGGAAAAACTACAGGCAACAATGATATGCTAAAGAAAAATAAAACCAAAGCGAGATATTACAATTTACATCATATCAAGGCTAAAAACATACTGAACAGTTGAAACCATCTTTGTCTTGAAACCTTGAAATAATTTAAAATCACATTACATTTGTTGTCCAAGATCAGATATTTTTTTAATATTGTAATTCTCAAAAATGCAAAACTGCTTTAGAAGCAGAATACATCACAGAGAACAAAAAGAAAAAAAAACAATAATTAGAAAATTACATCAAGGTCCACCCCATAATACTAATGGTTAATGCATAGAGCAGTAAAGAACCCGTTTGAGCTCAAGTGAGCCGCAGATTTTAGGCCAAAAAAAGAAGAAGCATCTTTAACGTTAAAGTGCCTGAATTTCCTTTTCCACTTATACACAATATATAAAATATGTAAAGCAGTAATTTAGTGCAATTTTTGATAAATTGCAGGATTTTTAAATTTTAAATTTTTTCCTTTTGTCCTTTTATCAAAATGACAGCCATCATGTGATATAAGCTTGGGAAAGCTTATACATAAGATATATCACAATATATCTTATGAACTAAGATATATTACATTAAAATACTACCTTGCTTGTGAACTAGGATATAATAATGTGTTTATACAAGTTGGATCTGACAGTGGAGAATACAACACTGCCAATAGAGCTGACAACAGCTGGATTACCCTTGATGTAGAGACAAAACAAGTGGTGACATTATGGATGAAAAGGGAAAAACCTTCCAAACACCTTCGAAAGAGGAACTGTTCTTGAACTGGAGGAATGCTAACAACGTCTGGCAGAGAACAAGGCCAACACCAACAAAGATAGAGAGGAGGAGGACAACACTGACTACAGATGAGAATACACAAAAAATGGACGGTTCAGAAGAACTCAAGAATGTTTGACCAGAGAGACATGTAAACCCATGTAAATTTGCGATGGTAAAACAGGGGACGGGATGAGCAAACTGCTTCTCTCGTCTCCTTTTTCGGCATGTACAAAAAAGAAAAAAAAAAAAAATGTGAAAAAAAAAAGTGTAACCATGTCGGAAATAAACTGAATAATTAAAAAAAAATAAAATAAAATAAAACTGTAAGCCCTCCAAATATTGTGGAGGTTCATTAAATGTGTGATTTTGGAGAGGCTGACATATCTACAACTGAATTATTTTGAATAATTATTGTTTTCTCATTCATCTGTACTTTCACCTGCAGGCCGCATTGGACGCTCTAAAGGGCTGTATTTGGCCCCCGGGCCTTAAGTTAGAGGGTATAGCGGCTCCATCAGTGTGTGTCTATGATGCATAGGCTATGATGCTGGAAAAAAAAAAAAAAACTATATATATATATATATATACAAAAATTAAAATAATCAAATTAAAATTACTTTTACTTGATGCACTATTTCCAAAATATAATACTTCCAGACTTCTTTCATAACATACAAATAAAATCTGATCAATCTCGTGGGTCTTATGAGGATGTGCACTTAAGCTAAACACTGTCAGCTGGCTTGGCTCAGCTGGGGAGCTTGAAGCTGAGAAGAGTTTGATGAAATGGTAAAAGCCAGCGTGGTCACCAACGGCTTAGCTGAACCAAGTTTAAACCATAAGCCTGGCTCTATTGAGAACACTTTGATGAAATATCCTCCTTATTTTTAGTTATCCAAATATAATAAATTAATATGAAAGATTAAAAAAAACAATTTAAATACTTTTCAAAATAAAATCAATAATCAAGCTTGAAAATAATGTAGTGCGTAGAGTATGTTTGATTAAAAAAGAGCAACGCAAGGCTTAAAACCATTTTATTATGACAAATGTACAAGATCCAATTTATAAGAAATAATAGTAAACAAAAAACATTGTGGCAGATAAACAACAACAACCAGCCTATCAGTCTACACACATTCATCATGAGGTAAACAAAGACTGTAACACTTCAGTCGTTGGCTCCCGCTTGGACTCCGCCCACCATCACACGCTCCATGGCAACACGTGCAGGAGGTGTAACAAGCTACCATCTACGCTTAAAGTTCCACCTTTAAAGTCTTCCATTGGTCAGAGCGATAAATAAAGTGGTTGTTCATCCAAAGACCATGCTGGGGAAATTTTAGTTTTTTTTTTTTTTTTACCCTTTCTTCATTTTCGCATTGTTTTTTGCGATTTCTTCAGTAAGCGACCCGAGAGTAAAGTTTCCTATTTTCACAAATACTCTGCTTCTTCTATATAAAAAAAAAACAAACAAAAAAAACAATTAAAAACGGCAATTCTGACAGTTTGCGCGTTTTTATTTTTACGACAGTTAAAAAAACATTGTTAAATATATTACAGCTGAAAAACTACAAATATACACAGACTGGTTCCAGCAGAGGGCGCTGCAGTCACTAGTTTCCTTATTACTTGGCTTTTCTTACACAATTGGACAAAATCCTCATAACGTATACTCAAACATCGCAGAAACAAATTAGACAGAACACTTTCCCGGACCTTCGATGAGACAAAATATTATAAACAATATTCATGTGACACACATATGTAACCTCATTTTTTGTTAACGGAGAAAATGAAATAAAATTCACGTTGAGATGAAAAAAAAAAAAAAAACTTAAACATTTCCAAATAATTGGCCTAAGGCGATGTTCTCATGACACACAAATACCTCGTCGGGTAAAAAAAAAAAAAAAAGAATATCTGTGTTTACATTTTTTTAAAAGAAAAAAGAAAGAAAAAAAAAAAAAAAAAAGACATGTTTTTAAAAAATTCTAGCCATGGCCCATAAAGTCAATTCGGGCACACATGTCAAAATAAAACACTCCTTATATTGCTTTTGTACATGTAGCTTGTATACAGAAAGTTTTATTTCTTCATCATTATTGTGTAAAAAAAACTGAGGTTAGATGTTTCATTAACACATTACATTAGTGCTTTTATTTTGAAATGTCATGTCTTAATTATTTTTGCCTAACATAACCAAATTTGAGATTACATATGTGTCATCAAGAGATTGCTTTAGTGCTTTTATTTTGAAATGTTCTCACAGAAAGCTTTATTCTGACTACTTGCTTCATGTTTTTCTGGGCAGAGATTGCAAAAGCAGGATACTCAAGTCATAGAAATGATTAAAAAAAAAAAAAAAAAAAGAAAAACAGTTCGGGAGATAAATCCGTCAATGTTTATGAAAATAAAAGTAAGCAAATAACACCAACATAGACAAACGGAGGCTTGACATTTTGACACAGATTCCGCTTAGTGTTCAAATATGGTAATAACAAAAAGTTTAAAATAATAGTACAAAAAACTACTCTATATTATAAACTATTAAAATATGTACATTTACCCATTTGTGGGACAGTTTGAGGCAAAACAGAAACATTTGAGTTTTTTTTAATTTTTTTACCAGCCATGTAATATTTGTTGGTTTTGAAGCCAAAAGCATTGGAATTTTAAACTTTTCTGATTGTGAGAACATTTAAAGTTTAGTGGAAAGACAAAGACTCTTAACTGAACTTTAAAAATCTACTGAAATCATCAAAAACATTATCAACAGAAAAATTATTAACAACCCAATGAGTGAAACTGGAGCTGTTGTGTTTTAGCTTATACTGAAAAACTGATCAAATGTGGAATAAACACAAAAATCCAGCCCTTAGATCCACTTATTGTATGTGTAGAACCCAAGCTTTTGTTTCAAATATTCCTATGATATTTCAGCATTGGAAATTTTAAAACGTCAATTATTTGATTTAAAAACTAATACACAAGCACAGTGTTTGAAGTGATGTGATGTGCAGACGGGATTTCAGTGCCACAGGATAGAAAAGCAAATAGAAAGTAGAAAAGACAAAAAAATAAATCATAAAAAGGAAGAAAATTAGAGGAACATCATTGAAAAACAGCCGCAATGATCAGTGAAGACAACAACAATGATTAATATTAAAAGGCAACAATGTTTCAAAAGTGAGAAAATGAAACCAGATCCACAAGTAAAATGTGAACAATTTAAAAATCTAAAAATTGAAAATCCAAAATTCCACTGAACAAAATGTATGGAGGACAAAAACTATTTTTATCCCAAAAATTTAACAGAAGAATTAAGTAGGGGAAAAAAACTTAATGTAGGAATGTCAAAAATGAGGTCAGGAGAAAAAAATTTAAAAAAGCAAGAATATGAAAAATCTATAGTGTAAGAGTCAAACTTCTTTACCAAAAACTGATGAAAGAGAGGTCAGAAAGTGCATTAAAAAAATTAGAACCAATTTAAAGAAAATTTGAAGTTCATCAATGGGATAATGAAGACAAGATTCTAATTTATTTTATTAGTAATTTTAGTATATTTAAGTATCCCCAAAAGTCCATAAATAAATAAAGTTAAAAAAAACAAAAATCCAGGGTGACTCAGAGTTAAACTAATGACTTTCGGTCTGATGTGGCACTGAGACGCCGCCGTCACACACGGAGGAAACAACCGACAGACTTTGATTAGACCAAGAAGAAAACACTGAGAGGGCATCCTTACTGTTACCATAGAAACAGCAGCAGTGAATCGGCGTTGACAATGATGAAGATGGAGATGTTGTTGGGAATAATAAAGTGAAGCTTTAGAAAAATATGACAGCACTGAAGCAGAGACAGTACCAAGTCTTTATAGTTGTTGAACAGTCCACATAGTTTTTTACGTAGTTCTTACAGCTGTTACCAACTCTTTGCTGTAGTCTCTACAGCTGCTCGTTACTACAAACATAGTCCACGAGGTCCGTCACCCCCAGCAGGTCATCCTCATCTTCCTCCTGCGCCGGTGCATCTGTGTCTTTAGCTGCGCTCTTTGGTGTCTCCGTGTGGCCAAGAGTGGAGGCAGCGGCGGCGTCCCGAGTTTGTCCATTTTTGGGCGATGTCTCTGTTACCTTTGAGTCTTCGTCCTTCTTCTCCTTTGCCTCCTTTACCTCAGTTACCTCCTTTGTCTCCTCCTCCTCTTCCTCTTCGTCGTCCGAATCAATGCGGTTCACACGTTTCCGGACAGGCCGGTCCTCCTCAGACGAATCGTCCGAATTGTCAGAGTCGTCCTCTTCAGACGCTCGGCGCCGCTTCAGCGCCAGGCGTCTGCGGCGGTTCCGGGAGTCCTCAGAGGAGGAGTCGGCCCTCCTGCTGGTTCTGCGGTCCCGTGGCTCCTCCTCAGAATCTCTGGAGAAACTCGCTGGGAACAAAAACAATGAAGAACATCTTTTAGTGATCAGGTGAGTTTGAAAGATTCACCCCAGGATTCAGGACACCTCAGGAGGTTCAAAAAAACAAGAAGTGAGTGAACACCTAAACTCTGACCAGTGTTTGTAGGTTTTAATGCCACACATGATGATAATCTTTCTTCTTTGTTTATTCAGACCATTAAGTTAATACCCAATCAATTAGATAATTAAACTACATTTTTATGTAACTAAATAAGTTGATAGCTAGATAAATTAAATAACTTGATAACTAGATAATCATATCCCAGATAATGAAACTAAATAAGTAAAAAATTATTAAATAACATATTGAATAAAGAAATAATTAAATAATGAGATAATTACAGGAAATAAGATTACCAACAACTAACTTACTAATAAAAGTCTGAATAATAATTAAGTATGATAAGTTTTTTTTAATCCACTAAAAAAAAAAAGTTAACACCTAATCTCTGACTATCGTTAGTAGGTTTAAACAGTTTACACAATAATTATTAGTCAATTTTTTCACCTTATCAATCTTATTTACCCCTGCTTAGCTAGCCACGCTACATGCTAAGCTAACCAAAACATGTGGAACTGGTTGCTGGTATGGAGTTCCTTCACAGTCTCAGAAGACAACAGCACATTTAAAGTTTGCAATATGTGGAATGCAAAGAATCATTTGCCAGTTTCCATATTCCTTGTCTGGAAAAATACCACTATCAAGACACACAAAATACAAAAAACAGAATAATTTCAAAGACAAAATGTATCCAAAAATTTCAGTGTCAGAAAAAGCTCTAAGATGTGGAGGAGATAAACAGCTGCCTGTTAATGTGCCTTCATAGACGATTTGGTTCTTGCTTTTACATTTTGTCATTTCACTTTAACAGTAAGAGATCTGTTATTTATATATCTGTAACAAAGAACAGGAGCAGATCTACTCTTTGTACGTTTGTACTGATACAAGTACGAGATATTTCTGACTGACCGTCGCTGTCCGAGCTGTGGTGCAGCCGTCGTCGTTTCACTTTGTTGCGTTTGTTGGTGTCGTTCTGCGATCCTTCGGACTCCGACGTCTCGCAGTAATTCACCTGCAGTTTCTTGCTGCGCCGGGATCGCCTTCGACTCACATCTAGGTCACTATCGCTGAACTCGCTGGAGCCCTCGGTCACTGAACACAACATTTAAACAGGTCAGGGCCAAAGCGCAGGACTTCACAAGCTCTAACAGACTGAGCTGCATGTTCTACATCTTTTCAATTATTCCTCTGATGTCCACTAGATGACATTAATACAAAAAAGACTAAACCATTGTCCATTTCCCATTGTCTGAAGAATTTAGTTCATTGGCCTATACATCTTCTAAATCTGTTCTTTTATTGTTGTTTTATAGTATTTTATTATTTTGCAAGTATATATTTACCAATTTCCTCTTCCTCGTCATCCTCGTCTGTCTCTTCTTCCTCATCATCCGAGTAGCCTTTTGGCCTCCGACGCTTTCTGGAGCTCCGCCGACAGAAAATTGACTTCCTGGCTTTCGACCGACGCCTTCTGCTGCCGATGTCGCTGCCTATGTCGCTGTTGACATCCGGATCCGTCTCCGCTTCCGATCCGTTTTCTGACCCGACAAACTCTTCCTCCGAGCTGAACAGAAACATGCAAAGCATTCAGCAAAAACGTTTTTCCTCCCATTTTTCAAAATATGAATGCCAAAATCCACACAGCCAATGCACAGACTATCAGAAAAAGTTTGGGAGCTACAAGTTGCTGACCTCTGAGCAAGACTGAACTAAAAATAATGGAAAAATGGAACTAACTCAAAGATGTGTGCGTGTTTGTTTCAAGGAATTTTGTTTTTCCACTTGTGTAAATAAAACAAATATAAGCGTGGATGCACCTTTCACTGAGACGGAACTCCTCCTCACTCTCTTCCTCATCAACCGTGCTGTCGCTGTCCAGATCGTTGAGTCGCCGTCTCTTCTTCCGAGGTGGGGCGGTGCTCGGCCGAGGAGGCGGTCCGTTCTCTTTGCCCTCCTCGGATTGGAGGATGGCGGACATATCCTTTCCACGGAGACCCGTGATGTTAGCCATGTCTTTACCTCGTCCAGCTCCTGATAATACATCAGAAATACATCACCAAAACATCAGCTTACAGCTTCAGAACTTTCTACAGACTTGAGGAAAGCAGAGAACTTTGAGCTGATGGAGGCTCTGAGGAGCAGGATTTGTCTCCAGATGCTGTAAAGAGGGCAAAAGTGCTCATAAAAGAGCACCGAGCCAGTTGGTGTTCCAGCTCAAATGGTGATTATTATACCTGGTGACACCAAGCATTTACTGGTGCAGAATAAATATGTGGATCATGCTTTTAAATTGTTTTAAACTATTTTTGAACACAGACATAATGCTTACTTTAAGACATTAAAACCACCAGCCACCAGAACAAAATCACAAGTTATAATGGACACCAGGTCAACTGTTGAATCAGTTCAAGTGGTGAGCATTGTATCTGGTGACAAATTACGACAGTCCATGCTTTAATGCTGTCACGCAGTGTTTACATGAACCTGAACACAACCTTAGAAAGGACACAAGCTTTGACATGAGATCAAACCCTCAAAGATGGTGCAGTAGACGCTCAGATGTGTTTCTCACCTCCTCCTTCAGCTTCTTTGATGTCCTCCTCAATGGCCTCCTCTATTGCCTCATCAAACTCATCAAATCTGTCCATTGATCAGAAAAAGAAAAAAATAAATAAATCGAGACATCAACAAAATACCAATATTAAGAGCTCAGTTTTTAATTAGATGCAGTGAGGTTTTGCATAGAGGGAATACTAAATTATATTAACATAAAACATCTAGGACCCAGGCCTGAACCATGAAGTACTCCATAAGTCATTTCTAGCAAATTCGCTGACATTTCACTTATTTTTACATACAGTAAGACAGCAATTTATTTCAATCTTTATCCTTCACAAATGCAAAGTACTTATAGGTCTGGTAACTCATTGGCTAAAAATGGCCAAAGACAATTGGAACCAATACGTAAACCTGATAACATAGCCCCGTCCCTTTACTCTGCTCATCCAACTTTGCTACATGCTAAGTTAATCAAAACATGCTACGGAATCATCACTTTCAAACTTCAGAGTGCATTTTCTAATGTAATTTGTGACCTCTGCGTTTCAAACCTGTAGCTGATGGTCTTCTTGGCCCTCGTCGACCTTCGACCCCAGCTCTTACTCTTCTTCACCTCCTTCTTCTCTTTGATCAGGATCTCTGGTTTGTCCTCTGTTTCCACCTGTATTTACAGATACAGTGTTTACAGACAGAAAGCCAAGCACTTACGGACAGACAAACATTCAGGCCCAAAGACAGGCATCTATAGACTGAAAGCCCAACCTTTACAGACAAATAAGGATTATTTTCTGTGGACACTTTACAGTGTTACTCACAGAAGGTGTGATGATGTTCTCCAAACTGATTCCAACGTAAATCAGCCTCTCTTTTCTGAAAGAGAACAAAACAATGAATTCTACATCTACACTCCAAGGTCATTTCATTAGGTAAACATAGGTTGGAAATCAAACCTGCCAACATTCAAAACATCTCAACAAGATGTTAAAAGCCATTGCTAGTAATGTGTGTAGTAAACATCACATCAACTTTAATCCTCATCTCAAATTTTAACTCTTATTTATGTATTGATGCATACAGGGAGGCAAGGCAAAATAACTTTCCTTCTAAACTGTGTATTAAATACACATCACAATCTCAAAAGTTGATTTTTTTTTTTTTTTTTTCTGTTTCTAACAAAATATTTGAGGGCAAAAGCTTAATGACACGACACAGAGCATCAGCAGTGATCATATTCTTTTGGCTGAATGGGTTTATAGTTTATAGACATTCTCAGACATTTAAATCTCTGTTAGAGTTTTCTTCTGCCGTCCCGTGATGTGGCAGAGGAAGCTAAAGTTTTGTATTAGTAAGAGTCAAAAGTGTGATAAATATGAATGAAAGCATTAATAAGTGCCTCACCTCTTCTCGGCACGCTCCCTTTTCTTCAGAGCGGCGTCCAGGTTCAGAAGCTGCTCCTCCAGTTTGTCGCAGAGCTGCTTCTGCAGAGAAAAAAAGCATGTTGGTTACTAGCTGGCTGAGCAGGGCTAAAGATTAAAGAGCAGGGGGTGATGGGTACAAACATGCTGGCAGGGCGGACAGAACCATTCTCCATCAGGGATGATCATGAGAGGTGGTCGCAAGCAGGCCGTGTGGTAGCCATTGTCGCACGAGTCACAAAGCAAGATCTGGTGACAAAGAAGCAGACAGATGTTAGACTACATCGGTTGGAAACAGAAACTTGTGATTCTGCATTTTCTCACTAGTTCAGGGTGGTTGGGAAGGCCACAGTGTTTGCACGGATCGTCATTGGGTGGTAGGTCGTCATCAGAAGATGTGGAGGAGGCAGAGCTCCGCCTCTCGCGATGTCGGTTTCTCCTCTTCCGAGTATGCTCCACCTTGTAGTCCTCATCGCTGTCGTCATCCTCCTCCTCCTCCTCGGTCTCCTCGGTCTCCTCGTCCTCGCTAGACTCGGTGCAGTCTTCGCCATCGGAGTCTTTCTTCCTGCGCCGCGCTCGAGTGTTTGACCAACGCGTCTTCCGCCGTTTCCGCCCCTAAAAAGGAAGCAGTAGAGTTTACAGAATGAAGAAAGACGGAGCTCGTTCCTGCTATAAAGAGGTTCCTCTCACCTTTGGTTTGGTCTGACCCTCCTGATCCGACTTGTTCTGTCTTGGTTTCTTCTGAACTGCCTTCACCTCCTCTTCTTCATCCTCCTCCTCGTCCTTGTTGTCCTCTTTGTTCTGAGGTGGACTGCTCTGAACATTCTCCAACTTCCTATCCTGGATGTCCACGGCTTTTGCCGTCGGCCTGGATATCCGGGGAGACCTTCGCAGCGACATCCCTGTGTTAGACTCGGACTCGATGACGCCTTGCTGCTCCTCTTGCTGCAGAAAGGTTTTCCTTCGATGTGCCAGCGTTCTGTTTTTCCTGCGCACATGCACCGCCTTGACAAAGGACTGCTGGTCGATGGCAAACGTTTCCTCACCATTTGCAATTGCTTCCTCCTTTCCATTCTCGACAGTGGGCAGATCAGTTAAGTTTTTTGTTGGACGTTTGTCAGTTGAAGAGTCAAGGTCTTTCCCTGTACTTTGGGGTTTGGGTTCCTCAGATGAGGTGATGTCTTTATTTGTGCTTTGGGGTTCGGGTTCTTCAGATGAGACAAGTTCTTTCTTTGTACTTTGGGGGTTGGGTTGCTCAGAAGAGTCTAGGTCTTTCTTTGTACTTTGGGGGTTAGGTTGCTCAGAAGAGTCTAGGTCTTTCTTCGTACTTTGGGGGTTGGGTGACTCAGGCGAGTCAATGTCTTTCTTCGTAGTTTGGGGTTTGGGTTCCTCAGACGAGTCGATGTCTTTCTTCGTACTTAAGGGTTTGGGTTTTTCAGGTGAGTCGAGGTCTTTCCTCGTACTTAGGGGTCCGGGTTGTTCAGATGAATCAATGTCTTTCTTCGTACTTGGGGCTTTGGGTTTCTCAAATGAGTCACGGTCTTTCTTTGTACTTTGGGGCTTGGGTTCTTCAGACAAGTCTAGGTCTTTTCCCATACTTTGGGGTTTGGGTTCCTCAGGGGAGTCATCTTTCCTCATACTTAGGGGTTTGGTTTCTCCAGTTCCATTGGATTTTTTGTTCTTGATTTCAGCTGGTTTTTCCTCTGATTTTTCAGCTGGAAGGTCTTTAAGTTTCACTTCATCCTCCATGTCACCATTTGAAGATTTATCATCAACCAGGTTTTCCGTTGACAGGATTTTGGGCTTCTGCTCACACAAATTAGGCTTTTCTCCCTCTTCTTTTGTCGTCTTTAGTCCCTCAGAGTTCTTATCAGTTTGGTCTTCCTCCTTTGCTCCCATCAGGCCTTTTTTAGCACTCGTTACCGCTCGCTCAATCTTAGAATCGTCTGGAATCGTAGAAGCCTTACCTGTCACTTTGTCATTGCAGTTGGTGCTTGTGATTGTGTTCTCTGCCGGTTCCTTTGCGAGCTCACATGTTTTTTCTGAGATTTGATTATCAAGCCTCACTCGTTTATTAAAATCGACTTTCTCCGACTTGTTTGTGACTTCCTTTTCTTCTTCTGTTTTCCTGCTGATCAGTGCTTTGTCTGGTTTTTGAAGCACAGGTTGTAATGAAGTGGTTTTAGTCTCTTCTTTTTTTGGAGGACTTTCATTTGCAATCTGTGGGTCAGAGGTTTTTAACTCCTCTAGAGTTTCTTTTTTGTCCTTGTTTGAATTGTCTACAGCCATCGGCTCTTCCTTGCCATCCTTTAGCAACTCTTTCTCTGACAGAAGTCCGTTGACATGCTCAGTGACATCCAAAGGCTTTTTTGCTCCTTCAGCTTTGGAGAGCTCTTTTAAATTAGAGACTGGTGGATGCCGAGATGCAACAGAGGAGAACTTATCAAAGCCTTCACTGAACTTCATCCCCCTCTTTTTCAGGGGAATCTTAGCCTGCTCCTCGTTCTTAGTGTTCTGATGCAGCTCCTCTGTGCTGGTTTTCTTCACCTCTTCACATTTTTGCTCTTTCAACAGTGAACAGGCATCACCAGCACGAGAGTCGGTGACGTCCATTGGCTCCTCTTTGATGGCTGTGTGATTCCCAGCCTTCAATTTGTCTTCAATGACACCATTTAGAGAAGATTTGGGTTCAGACTTCAGGCTGTCACCTTGATTTGCATTAACAGTGGGCTCTGTCTTCGGTGAGATTGGACATTCAGTCTTCTTTGTGTCTTTGCTGTCTTCGTCTGACGTGTCCTCTTTCTTCTTAACATCATCTGAGTTATGTAAAAACAAAGCGTATATGTTAATGACAGTGTCTTCATAAAATGTCTGTTTCTTTGTCACACACATAGAAACAATAGATCTGTTTCAGTCTTTTGCTACAGACGTATAAAATTTACATCAATTCCTGTAAAAGGGAAATGACCAAAGGTATTTAGAAAAAAACTAAATCATTCATAAAGGCACATATGACCTGCTGCTGTTAAACTGCAAACTCCACATCTTTCTGAGCATCATCTGACAGTCTATGCAGTGGCTGTTTTATTTACCTTCCAAACACCCTAATTTTTACATTGTATAGTGTGCTTTTGGAGGTATTTTCCCTTTAAAATCTGTTTTTGTCCAAACGCCATTACGTTTTATATTTTTACAGGTGAGGAGTAAGAAAACTTAAACATTTAGTTTTGCATTCTACATAATGCAGATTGTAAATTTGCTGTCTAGCTCTGAAACTGTGAAAGAACGCCATACCAGACACCAGTCCCACATGGTTTTGGTTAGCTTAGCACGTAGTGTAATGAACAAAATCTAGATGGTTAAATGATGAGGTTCAAGGTTATTTCACCTGTACTTTCAGTCAAAGTTAATTCATAGAGAGTAAGCACAAGACAAGAACTGCATAGGACTAAAAGAAAGTAAAACCAGGATATACTAGAATAAGTATGATAATAATACAATGAAAGCACAATAAAAACAGACCAGATCAAAGGAATAAATCAGTAAAAAAAAGTAGCTAGATCTGTTTGGTGATTTCTCACCTTCTCCTGACTTGTCTTTGTCTCCTTCAGGTTCGTTTTCTTTCTCTTGGTCTCTTTTAAGCAGCTCAGGGTCGATCTGCGTTTTCAGCAGTGCCACAACTTCAGCCAGATCGTTTCTGTCTCTGCATTCACAGAATAAACACAATTAATAAGACTGCTGACCAAAGCCATCTCTGACGTATTTGGCCATTCTCCTTTCCATACCTGACAACACACTTCCAGGATGACCCGTCCAGGTCGTCCTGCTCCTCCACGTACATGCGGACGTTGTTTTCCTGGTCTTGCTGGAACCAGTACATCTGTCCATCTTTGTCTCTCCCGATCGGCTGCAGACGCATCTTATCTGGGTCCTCGTCATTAATGGCGGTTTTGAACTTTACGTTTTCGTCAAACTGGCACTCGCACAAATACTGGAAATTAAAGCAAGAAGAAGTTACATGCCAGTTTACCCAGTCAAATTAGGAAAACATTTCAATCGGGCCGCTATTTACTCTTTTCCCTAACCCAGAACCACCGCATGCTAAGCTAACCCAAACATACCATGTATTGGTTAGCTTAGTATGTAAAGGAACTGGCTGAGCAGGGTCAAAGACTAAAACAAAGTATTGGGCTCTATTATTAGGTTAACTTATTGTTTCAAATGATCTTATCTGTTCAATAAAAAAACTAAAAAAAAGAGAAAGAAACATGACATTAATGGAGAGATGATTACCCTTGTTCTAATTAAAACCTAAAAACACTGGTCAGAGTGTAGGTGTTCACTCACTTTGAGGATTCCTGTCTTGCACTCCATCGTCATCTCTCTGTAGCCTTTCTGCTCCAGCTCCCAGGCCCACGTCGTGTTTAACTCCTGACATGTCTGGGAAAAAAAAAAAAAGCATAAATTAACACCAACCATCAGCTCAAGAGCTCCTCTTCCTTTCAAAAGGGATGCTTAGAGAACACAATAATACTTTTAAAGGCAATACATCTGAATAGAATGTTTTATTATCATTATTATTGCATTTAATATGACAGGGATGTCCATTACCACTTTTTATGATTTCAGTGCTTATTTTTTGCAGCTGCCGTGATTTTATGGAAAATAAAACGTTTTGTGGATTTATTTGAGCCATTCCACTCACTGCTCCAAACTGAAATTTTATTTGAATTGAGTCAAACAATCCAAAGAATGTCCATTAAACAGTTCAAAAGTAATTAAAAAAAAAGGCAAAGAAAAAGAAAAACTAATAAATATATTTCCTAATAACAGATAAAAGAGGGGAAACAGAAGCATTCCTTACTTTCACCAGATATTTCTCCCATCGTTCCGCTGTCACGGATTTGCCAATTTTTCTCAGCAGCTTCACGTGAAGATCAACCAGCAGTTTGGGAACTGGAGAGGAAGAAAGAATGAGTGTGAACTGATCTGTGGCTCATCACAGGACATAAAAGGCCATTAAATACATTTATCTGTGATTTTAGTGTTTTAGGAATTTAAAGATCAGTGATTATCAGTAACTGGTATGGGCATATAAAATATTAAAAGGGGAACAAGACATTAAATGTGAATTTTAAAAAAAGGCAGGAATTTACCACCTGTTGGGGCAGAATAATTAGTTATGCTTAATAATATAATTACTTATATTTTAATCCTTAAGCCTAGGGGTGTAACTTTTCATTGTGTGATTTCTCATGTCTTCAACTTTAACTTGTCTTCACTCTGGGTCAGGACAGCCTGTCCGAAGTTTCAAAACAACCACAAGGACAGACACACACACTCACATAGCACACCCCATACACATTCATTCATACACACAAACACATAGTTCGCACACACCTCCGTTTCCATAGCAACCAGATAACGAGGAGCGAACTGTTTTGACTCAAAGAGTAAAACTGTCTTTCTTTCCATCTCCTGCCCTCCCTCTTTCTCCCTGTCTTTATCCCTATCTCTCGGGGGGGGAGGAGGGAGGGGGGAACTAAGGGGAGATATACGTGGCTTTAATATTGTGTCTGTCACTCTGTCTTTGGATCGCCTGGCCAGGGGGTCACCATTTTTGTTTCCACTTTGTATTCTTTTATTTAGTTTAGAATAAAATCATTTTTTACTAATTCACCAACTCTTCAGTCTGGTTTTCATCACTTCCCAACGCAGAGGGTGTCATACAGCCAAAACGAGGTAACCTTCCTCTTTTTCCACCTTAACAATTGGCGTCACGAACAGGATCCCTGTCCGGACCGTGTGCGCGGCCCGCGGCCCATTACGGGGGTGACGGACGCGTCAATGATCCTAAGCCAGCATTTAATGTGCAGGATACCTCCGTGAAGGCTCGCATCGGGTCGTCGCACAATTGGCACGGGACCAAAACGGACCACGGTGGACCTCAAACAATTCGGCTAAAAAAGGTGAGAAGCTGGTTTTTTGTTCACAAAGCCTTCATGCTTCTTTTTTGTTTCTGTTTTATTTTGACACCTCTGCTGTGGGGCGTGAGAAGGTGGCTCCGGTCCAGTTAAAGTTGAATAATATTAGAAGTGCCCAAAAAGAACCCTGACAGTCGAGTTTACCCCGGTTCGGTACCGGAGGTTGTGTTTTCCTTCAGTTTGGTACTGTTGTGAATAATCTCCCAAACTCTTATTTTCAAGAGCGGTGGTTGAGCCTCGCTGATTTAGAGATTTTTTTATATCTTTGGAGACGGACGGCGGGTGAGTTTTTCCTTCGGTTCGGTACCGGAGTTGAGATTGTGACTAAGAGCACGGCCGTGCCATTTCTGCCTGATCAGCAGCTGGTAGACTGTCGGGGGGCATAATGGGCAATAATCTAAGTGTAAACCCCGCTAAGCCGGAGGTGGACTGGAGTGCACCATTAGTGGACCAGATGAAGAAAAAGTATGGTGAAAATTGTTGTGACAAGCTGCAGGTTTGGGTGGAATGCTTTGGTTTTCCAAACAGAGGCAGCTTGAGCGAACGCCAGCTCACACAGCTGAGAGACGCGCTATCTGAGCATAAACAGCAACTTTTGAGCAAAACAAAGGTTAAAAGCAATTATGTGAAAGAAATGATGGCACATGAACGCTGTTTACACATTTGGCAGAAAGAAAGTGCACACAGGGCTGCTAGGGATAAAAAAGAAGCGGTTATAATGCCAAAACAGGAAAAAATTAACACTGACACATTTACACACACAAGCAAAAACCCTTTCATCACACACACACAAACCACACCCCCTGCTCCATTGTATCCGAACGTCACGGCTCCACCCTCCACCACGTCACCACCTGCCTCTAACGTTTCTACCACGGCTCTCTGCCGCCCTCTGGTGGCAGAATTGGGTAACACAAGTAAAATTCCAAATTCACAGTGTAATGCTATTGGTCATCCGGCAGAGGGAGCCAAAGCTCCACCATACATTTACCCACAGGCCACAGCTGAAACCCTCAGCCAAACTATGACACACAATGGGGCCACAGAGACTTCATCTAATGCTTTTCCTCCAATTTCATACACTTTGCCAGCAATTCAAGTTCAACCACCATCATACAAACCCACGTTACATGACGATGACGCTGGGGCAGCACATTTGGCCCGTTGGGTCCCACAAGCATGCCCACATGCTGTTCAACCTGTGCAAGAGCCGCAATCTACAACCAGTTCTTCAACGCAAAGCACACCCACCATCAGCCACGGTTGCCACTGTGGACCGCTGACACGATCACGGGCGCAGGTGGACTCCACCTCTGATTTGGACTCTCCAATCCAGAACTTCCGCCTTCCAATGATCGAATACCCAGGCGCTACAGACAACGTTTTGGTTTACAGACACATGCTGCCTGAAATGCTTACGGCAGCAAAGGATGAGTTTCCACCCATCTCAAATGGAGGAGGGCCATTTGGGGGTGCTCTCATCGCATTCTGTAAAGTTTGGCGACCAACTGGGTCAGAAATAAACAGACTTCTCAAGACTCTGCTGACTTCAACTGAATATGCCCGCATTCAAATCTTCATCGAAGCACCCCAAAATGCTGGGCTACGTCAGACGGTTTTGGGCTGGAACCCCAATGGAGACTGGGAAAAGCACGTCCAAGCCACCGCCGCACTCCTCGCTCAGACTTTCAGCGTCCGCGTGGACATGAGCCAAATTCAGGCCTGCACGCAGTTACCTACTGAGCGGGTTGACGACTACAGCCGCAGGCTGACAGCCTGTGTCGACACCTTCAGCGGCCACGTCAAGCCGCCACAAGGCTACAACACACCTGATGAATCGTCCTACGAGGCCCTAGCTAAAAGCTTCCTCGTATCGGGGCTCCGCCCCTCTCTCCGCTCCACAGTCGAAACAACACTGATTGGCGGATGGCAAAAGAATCGTTGGACTGACATTTTCAAATACGCCTTACATGCTGAGGACCTTGAAAACAAAGCAAAACAAGGCAATGATGGACTTATGCTGGCAAACGCCCTCCCTGCCCTCACGTTGTTCCGACAACACCAAGGCCACACTTCTCAACGACATGATGACCGTGGCAGGATAAAAGAAAACAGAGACAAGTGCTTCATCTGCGGCGCACCGGACCACTGGTCAGACACATGTCCCCACAGGAACAAGCCCAAACGCAACAACAAAAAACGCTACCCTGCCAAGCGGAGACCTGAAGGTCGCCCTCCAAGGGAAAACGACCAACAGGCAGATTGACTGGCGGACGCGGGTTTGGGAGAAGCCGTGACCGTCCAACCGAAGGATACAACGCTTACTCCTCCGACTAACAATGCACCGGACACATCATCCATTTTAGCCCCAGACACACATTCTATAGAACTGATTAACACAAAGAGACACGCGTTGCAACACCCGGATTTTCACACTGATGATGAGTTATTTAGGCTTTTTCCAGACCTAGCTGAAGAGGTGCAAGCTCAAAAAGCCCTCCAAAGAGATTTGTTGCATGAAAGGTTGTTTTTTGACTCGGAGGCCTCCCTTGATGGGCCGACATCGTGTCTGTTCATGAAGGCCGACGCCTACGAAAGGTTACCGGTAACCAAAATCATTGTTAACGGTACTCCGCTTCAGTTTTTGATCGACACTGGCGCGACAAACTCGGTGATTAAACTTTCCGAACGCTGCAGTCTACAGCTCATCCCATCTTTCGTTTATTCGATTTGTGCTAATGGTGCTACTTCTCGCGAACCCGTGTCCACACCTGCTTATTGTATTTGGCCAGCAGGGAACACACACTTCTCCCATCAATTTGTGGTTTCAAACGACTGCCCAGTGAACCTACTGGGCAGAGACCTGCTTCTTAAACTTAAAGCAGTTCTCACCTGCACCGATGCCGGAATCGAGATCTCACGACCTTTAACCCCAGCACAAATGTTCCTCAGACTGTCAGACTCTGTAGAAGAGTCCGCCGGCACACTTTTTGTTTACAACTGGTGGGTTAGTTTTGATGATGCATGCACGCTTAAATTTTGGGCCGCACAACATGTGCCCAAGCACCTCACATTTAAGAAACCTGAGTACAGCCACTGCACAGTACACGTCTCACAACACCCAGACCATCCCTTTGCTGAGACCTTTTACAGGGACACCTGTATAAATGACACCTTAGCCGCCGACTTTCTCTACTTTGACTCTCGACACGCTGCTGTTGCTGTACAGCTAACGGAAGACCAACTACCTTTGTTTGACGTAGCCGACTCTTTTCCTCACATCACGGTGGCAAAAATTCCTAACCTTCAGTGGAAGGACTTGGGCCCTTTTGTTCTGCGCTGTCATCTAACCAATGACTGGCAACAAACTGAAGACCTTTTGACATGGTATTCACCGGCCGCGAGTGCCCATCGGGTTAAGGTTCCCCCACTGATCATTGACTGCCTCCGTTCGGTTTTTTCCATCAGCCTGTCCACAGGCTATCGACTGACCTCGCTGACAGCACCGCAACCAGGGGACATCTCACCCCTACTGTCTTCAGTGCCATCTGGCCTATGGGCCAAGCACAAGTATGACGTTGGCCTCATCAGAGACTGTGCTCCTGTGGTGATCACACCTAAGTCCTCCTACAGGCCCCACAGGAAACAGTACCCCCTTCGACGAGATGCCTTAGATGGTATCCAACCGGTCTTCGACTCTCTTTTAAAAGAAAAGGTGATTGTGCCATCTGCCGACTCCCCAGTTCTGACCCCCATTTTTCCAGTGATGAAGATTCGCCCAGAAGGCCAACCGACCGAGTGGAGGTTTGTGCAGGACCTACAGGCTGTTAACTCAGCCATCATCCCTCCTGCTCCCCTTGTTCCAAACCCCCACACCATTCTTTCGCTGATTCCATCATCAGCGAAGTACTTTTCGGTTGTGGACCTGGCCAACGCATTCTTCAGTATCCCAGTACACCCGGACTCACAGTTCTGGTTTGCCTTCATGTTTAAGGGACACCAGTACACGTGGACCAGACTGCCACAAGGTCTCACGTGTAGCCCTCACATTTACTGTTCTGCCCTTGAGCAGAGCCTCTGTTCCCTTGTCCTCTCGCAGGGATCTTCCCTGCTTCAGTATGTTGATGACATACTCCTTGCAGCTCCCTCCAAGGAACAGTGTGAACATGACACTATATCTCTGCTGCTTCACCTTCATGAACATGGCCACAAGGCTACACTTTCCAAACTTCAGTTTGTCCAGGAGGCCGTCCAATTCATTGGTCACTCTATTTCACGTGACGGGAAAACCTTGTCCAGCAAAAGAGTGGCTTCCATTGTCGCTCTCCCAAAACCTGCGACCAAGAAGCAAATGTTGTCCTTTCTGGGCATGTGCTCATTCTGCAGAAACTTCATTCCTGACTTTTCAAGCTACGAATGTCATTTGAGGGCAGTGGTGAAAAACTCACCCCCTAAGGCCCTTGTCTGGACCCCTGAAGCCCTCCGTGCTTTTGAGGGCTTAAAAACGGTTCTCCAGACATCCCCTACGCTGGGCATCCCTGATCTCCAACGCCCTTTCACACTGTTTGTGGATGAAAAGGGTGGTTGCATGACCTCCGTCCTGTGCCAGCTGCACGGGGACAAGCTGAAACCTTGTGGCTACTTCTCAAAGAAACTTGACCCAGTTGCAAGAGCCTTTCCGCCCTGTCTGCGCTCAGTCGCGGCTTGTGAGGCTGCTGTGTCCTCAGTTCGTGAAATCACTGGCTATGCTCCCCTGCATCTCCATGTGCCTCACTGTGTCACCTCCATTCTGAGGGACATGCAGACCTCACACGTCTCAGCGGCCCGCTGGCTCAAGTACCACACTACCCTGTTGGGTCTTCCTGATGTGCATGTCCGCCGTTGTTCTACTTTGAACCCTGCTACTCTCCTACCTCTCCCGGAGGATGGAGAGCCTCACTCTTGCATTGCTGCTCTCTCTCAGGTCCTGGTTCCTCGCCCTGACCTTTCCTCTGTCCCTCTCACTAACTCTGACTACATTTTCTACGTGGATGGCTCTGCATCCCGGGACCCTGACACCGGGACTAACAAAGTGGGCTTTGCTGTTGTTTCTGATTCAGCCACTGTTTCCTCTTCCTCGCTCCCTTCTCACTACTCCGCCCAAGCCGCCGAACTCTGTGCTCTCACCGAGGCGTGCCGCCAGGCCTCAGGTAAGTCCGCTACAATCTACACTGACTCTCGCTATGCCTTTGGGGTAGTGCATGACTTTGGGGCGCTCTGGAAACAGCGTGGGTTTCTCAAATCTGATGGCTCTCCTATCCTTCACTCTACCCTTGTGTCTGCTCTTCTCGATGCTATTCAGCTACCTTCCTCTGTTGCTGTTTGCAAATGTGCAGCTCACTCCTCTGCTACTGACAACGTCTCTCGTGGTAATGCACGCGCTGACGCGGCGGCCAAGTCTGCGGCCCGCACATGTGTTCCTCCCTCTTCTTCCTTTCTCTCCACTCCTCAACCAGTCGCCTCTCTGTCTGAACTTTCCGCCTTTGTCACACCAGCCGACCGCCACAAATGGCAGGCCTCAGACTGTCACCAGGTGAGTGGGGTTTGGTACGGCCCCGATTCAAAACCTTGCCTACCGACTGCTCTTTTCCCTGCTTATGCTAAATTGACACACGGTCAAGCCCATGTGTCAAAGGGTGGTATGATATCAGCTGTTCAGACAGTGTGGTACACAAAGGGATTTTCTTCCTTTGCAGCTGAGTTTTGTCAGAAATGTATGATCTGTGCTAAAAACAACCCAGGCAGAAAGAAACCTTTGACTGGCCAGACAGCCCATCCTCAGCCATCCATGCCCTTTCACCACTTGCAGATGGATTTTGTTGAGCTAACACCATGTGAAGGAAAGAAGCACTGTCTGGTCATCATAGACATGTTCTCTAAATGGGTAGAGGCCTTTCCAACCAAACACCAGACAGCCACAGCAGTAGCCAAAGCACTACTAACTGACATCATTCCTAGGTGGGGCATTCCATACAAAATCTCTTCTGATAACGGCACACATTTTGCCAGCCAAGTGATAACAGAGTTGGGACTAAGATTAGACATGGATCTTAGAAAACACTGCAGCTATCACCCTGAGTCCGCTGGGGCCGTAGAAAGAGCTAACGGTACTCTGAAAAACAAGTTGAACAAGTGCATGGACCAGACAGGGCTGAACTGGATCAAAGCTTTACCGCTTGTCCTCCTTCAAATGAGACAACAGGTTAATCCAAAGTCTAAACTTTCACCCTTTGAAATCCTTTTTGGACGCCCACCCAATGTGGGTTTATCCCCCTCAGTTTCGTCCTGGGCTGAGACAGCGCTCCAGGATGACAGTTTGATAAAATACTGTGCACAACTCTCTACGATTCTTACTCTCAACAGGTCCAGAGTACGAGCGGCCCTCCCACTGACTACCACCGAGAACCTCCATGATATCCTTCCAGGTGACTTTGTGATCGTGCACAACGCGAGACGAAAAAGGTGGACCGACCGAAGGTGGATCGGCCCTTTTCAGGTTCAACTGACGACACACACGGCTGTGAAGGTCGCAGAGCGAGCCACGTGGATTCACGCATCACACTGCAGGAAGGTGCCAACACCAGTCGACCCTGATCTTGAGGCGACTGGTCAAACGGAGGAAGTACCAACATCACCACTGATCGTGGAACCGCAGTAAGGAGCGTTTCCTCTTTTCTGGATTAGGAGCAGTGTTTTGAGGAGCCTTTGTTTGCCCTGAAAGTTGCAACGAAGGGCAGAAGAAAAAGTCCCCGGGGTTACAAGCTAATCTTTCAAACGGGGCATATGGTCTGTTGAAACCTTTGAAATCCAACCTTGAGGACATCGTGGGAGATCACAAGCATTTTCCCGCTGTGATGAAGAGGTCACGAGCCCCTCTGTTTATGCCCCAGGAACAGGCTGGAATTATGCCACTATTCTGTCGTTTCATGTCACTCGTGTTCTGGTCATCGATTGGCGCGATGGTCCTGTCCGCGGCTCCAGTACTCCTCTGGCTACTGGCCTCCAGGGGGACAATTGAGGACACTGGACTTGAACCAATGAATGCAAGTGTTGTTCCTAATGTGAATGATTCTTTTTACAGGGTGACTAATGCAAGCAGAAATAGACGCTGGATAAACGATATCGTCCTGCACGACACTTTAGCTGCGACCAATGTTACTCATCCGTTTTTCACAAACACCTGGTACCGATACGCGCACTATCAAGCTAAAAGTAGGGGCCTATCCAACTGTTATGTTTGTTCTTACATGCCTGTGTCATCAACACATCCCCGCTTAACCGCGATACCAATGGATGCTTCCCCCAACTGGGATGGGGTGTGTGCACCCGTGCATGTGACTGATCACACATACGTAGTCTCAACTATTCCCCTTTCGTCACGACGTAAACGCGAATCACACACTCCTTTGGGTTTTGATCCACACGACGCAATCTGGGGCACGGACGTTCCCCCCGAACATAAACTGTGGACGACAGGCCAGAAGGTTACTCTTTCGCTGTTCCCCTGGGCGGGTGTGGGCAAAACACTGCTGCGCGTCGAAACCTTAGACTACAGGTTTAAGGCCTTCGTTAACGCATCATTTTTGGCCCTTACTGGCCTCTCGGGGGAGGTCACGAATATACGTTTAATGGTCCTGCAAAATAGAATAGTTCTAGACCTACAGACCGCGGCCAAAGGAGGCGTTTGCGCAATGGTAGGTGCATCTTGTTGCAGCTTTATCCCGGATAACACGGCAGACGGTCAGATCATAGCAGAGGCAGTCAAAAACATTTCCAGGCTACGCGATGCCATGAATAAGGATAGCTTGGCCGGACCTGATTGGTTTTCCACTCTACTTGCAGGCTGGCGCCCTCTCTTGGTTAAGATCGCTATTACACTGGTGTCAGTTCTTCTTCTTCTCTGTTGCGGTATACCGATCTTGCGTCGTATAGTAGAGGGTTTAGTGCAGAGCGCTTTCCCAAGCCGGCACGTCCGCCTAACCGTTCCAGAGATGGAGATCCAGCCTGAGGTGTTTATGATGCATGTTTTTGATTCTGATGATGACTCTGCTCAGTGATGCCACCTACGCATGTTGTTTTATATGCTATGCTATGCTATGCTGACTGACATTGTTTTTGCCATGTGTATTTTCGCTATTAGTGATATATATAGTCCATATTCATTGCCGTGATCGCCAATGATTTTAGTTGCTAAGGGTATTTGATTTTATTGTGATGGTCTCGTCTCACGTAATATTCATTATGTGTTTATGGGGTTCTTTGACTTTTCCTCCCTTTTCTTGCTCCAACTTTGGGGATGCCTGTGTCCCCTGAAAAAAAATAATGCTTATATCCATAGTGTTATAACGGTGTCAATATCATTTGTCCTACGGACCAGGAGGTTGCTAAAGTTACACTAATTTTGATTAATGTTTTATGTGTTTTGGGCTGTGCTTTGCTAAAAGATAAACAACTCACTAATTAATTTCGCTTTTTGTGTTGGACTTTGTCCAAAAAGAGTGGATTGTTGGGGCAGAATAATTAGTTATGCTTAATAATATAATTACTTATATTTTAATCCTTAAGCCTAGGGGTGTAACTTTTCATTGTGTGATTTCTCATGTCTTCAACTTTAACTTGTCTTCACTCTGGGTCAGGACAGCCTGTCCGAAGTTTCAAAACAACCACAAGGACAGACACACACACTCACATAGCACACCCCATACACATTCATTCATACACACAAACACATAGTTCGCACACACCTCCGTTTCCATAGCAACCAGATAACGAGGAGCGAACTGTTTTGACTCAAAGAGTAAAACTGTCTTTCTTTCCATCTCCTGCCCTCCCTCTTTCTCCCTGTCTTTATCCCTATCTCTCGGGGGGGGAGGAGGGAGGGGGGAACTAAGGGGAGATATACGTGGCTTTAATATTGTGTCTGTCACTCTGTCTTTGGATCGCCTGGCCAGGGGGTCACCATTTTTGTTTCCACTTTGTATTCTTTTATTTAGTTTAGAATAAAATCATTTTTTACTAATTCACCAACTCTTCAGTCTGGTTTTCATCACTTCCCAACGCAGAGGGTGTCATACAGCCAAAACGAGGTAACCTTCCTCTTTTTCCACCTTAACACACCCAAGACATTTTTGTCCACAGAATTACTAAAAACACAATTCTACACAGATAAGTTTGATATTGAAGGTTAAAAAATAATGTCCCAAATCAATTGAAAGATAAAAGATACTTCAAATAAAGTAAGTTGAACTAAATCATACAATAATCAGTTTAATTTATTTTAAAATGTAATTCATATTACATTTGACAATAGGCTTGAATAAAAGAACTGAAAATAATAATAATACAAGAAAATAAAACTAATTTCTAAAAATAACAAATATACAATTAAATATTTTCAAACTGATAAATAACAAACTAAAGTTTTGATTTATAAAAACTAAACTGCATACTTTTGTCATCTAAAGATATAGTTTCATATTCAAACCTTTCGAAACAAAATCAAAGATCCCTGATTATCGATGATTAGTGATTTAGGTGAATTACAGGGTAAATTAATATAAACTATCTTGTTTAATACAATATAATACGACTTTGAATTCATATGAAGTAGCAGAAATTGACATGGTCATATTAGGTCCTACTTATTGTATTTTTTCATTTTGTTTATCTTTAGTGAGATTAAAATAAAAAATAAAAAATGGATACGTTATTAAATAATGAAAAAAAAAATCAGTTGTTTTATAACACTGGGTTTTTTGTAAACAGAAATCTTTGTCATTGATTCTTTGTTGTAAACACAGCACACTAAGGCTAGCTTAACTGGTTCAGAGGCTTTACACTTTTACAGGGTAAATTAATTTAAATTTAAAAGAAAATCAGACAGTAATAAATGTATAATACATAAATAAGTTCATACTTTAGACAGACCTGGTTCTGTGAAATAACCCTGGAACTTAACATAACAACCCTGGATCAATCTGTCACTGAGAATGTTCATGTACATACTATTTAATTTAAATGTTCTCCTGCACTACTCATCAATGCACTACTGCACTATTATCTTATTATATATATATATATATATATATATATATATTTAATATACTATTATTATTATTATCTTGTTATTTTATTTAGTTTTGCACATTCTAGTCTAACTACTGTTTATATTTGTTTATATTTATTATTATTTTTTCTAGTTGATTGTTATTATTTAATGTTTACACTATTAGAGAAAGCACAGTTCACCAAGTCAAATTCCTCGTGTGTATAACATACATTCTTGGTCAATAAAGTTGATTCTGATTTATTAGCCCCACTGTTAGGAAAATGTGTCTGTTACAGCAGCAATAAATACACACAGAAACATACTTGAAAACCACAGGAGACAAACACAAAAACAGTAATTTCACACATTATTATACAGATTGCATTAAATAACTTTTTTTTTTTTTAAATTGATCATCTGTGGATATTAAACAGGGACAAAAACTAAAGAATGTTGGACATTATGTAAAATTTGACACAGTCCTAACATTAATAGGTGTGATAGTGTGTTGTGTACAGCTAGATCAGTAACAAAAGGCCCTCAGGTGTTTGTAGTAAACATATCTTATCTTCTCTGTTGTCGTTTTTTACAGCTAATCGTTCAACGGAGATCTTCATTGATGTATATTATTAATAATAATATAAAATTAATTTTCATTTAACAAGCACTTCTCAAAACACGTTAGAAAGTGCTTTCCAAGGGCAGCCATACAATAGAAAACAAAAGATAGGACAGATATTAAAACAGTTTAGAAAACATAAAAACAAATTAAAGTTACTTAAAATCAGGGAAGGCTTTTGAGAAAAGTATGTTTTAAGAAGTGATTCAAATACCGGTTCTTGCTAAAAGCCTGACAGCTGAGTTTGATGGGATGCTGGCTCATGCAGGTAAAAAGCCTGTTACATTATTCTAAAGGAGAAAAAAATGAAAACGCGTAACATTGTTTCTGGGTTTTTAAAAGTTGAAAAAGAGCGTATTCTAGAAACATTCCTCAGGTGATAAAAACAAGACTGTATTAACTTTGTGGTGTGATGTTTAAAGGTAAACACTATAAAGCACACAATAACACACAGCAGGCTAAGGCTAGCTTCACATGGTTAATAAATAAGTGCATGTTTGTTGATAACGAGTGCATTAGTAATCATAGATCCTGTTGTTGTTCTTTATAGGCAGACAAGTAAGCCAAAAGAATGAAAGAAACATTGTCGTTTACCTGCAAACACACAATAACACACAGCAAGCTAATGCTAACTGCTAACCCCGCGGTCACACAGCGGCCCTACCTGAAGAGCTCTCCCGCAGATAGCGCTCCAGCTGCGGGTAGCTTAGCTCCGGGAGGTCCAGCTGAGCTCCATATCGGTCCAAGAAGGAGCAGATCACCGAGAAATTTGGACAAAGAGCTGGGACTGAAGGGATCGAAGGCGCTGCTGCCTCCAAAGCAGCCATTTTTACACACTAGCAACGTCAAGCGGGCCGGAAAAGAACACACTTGAAAGCACGGCCTGTCGCTTTAAGAGAGATGTTGCATTGTGGGAAGCAGAGGCATATTCGAATTGTTAACGTATTGGGTAATGTAGTTTCGCCGTTTTATTTTGTAGTTTTTCTTGCTCCTACGTTTAATTTGTAAAGCACGTTGCAAGAAGAGGATTTTCAAATTTAAGAAAAGGCCATGCATGTGATTTCAATGTTTTAAGTGCAACAAGATACCTTTTTTAATCTTTATCTATTTAGTCTGGTCTCAATTAATCTTGTCGAGTTGGGTATTTAAAAAAAAACTAAATAAATATACAACAACACACAACGTTTGAAGAAATATAATTCAAAAATGGTAAGACGGAAAAAGTGAAAGGTATCAATGGAAAAAGGAAACCAGTACAACATTTAGCAAAAGTCATGCTCTAACAGCAAAAAAAAAAAAAAAAAAAAAAAAAAAACTTACTGAAATCCCTACCAGAAATAATGCATCATGTGGATCAGGATTAGACTGCCATGAGAATTCCAGGTGCCACAGTGGGGTGGCAGTCACCTAGTGGTATCTGTCATTGTGTCCTTGGGCAAGGCACTTCACCTACATTGCCTAGTATGAATGTAGTGTGTGAGTGAGTGTTGGTGGTGGTCGGAGGGGCCGATGGCGCACTGTGGCAGCCTCGCTTCCGTCAGTCTGCCCCAGGGCAGCTGTGGCTACAATAGTAGTTTACCACCACTAAGTGTGGAGTGAAAGAATAATGCCTTAATTCTGTAAAGCGACTTTGAGTGTCTATGATAAAGCGCTATATAAAACTGATGCATTATTATTATTATTATTATTATGAGACTTTCAACATGGCTGCTGCTTGGTTCAAAGGTGTGCAATGTCAGATCTGTTTGGACTGCAATAATACCGTTAATAAATTACTTCATACAATTGTCTACCGGGGCGGTTTTGCCACAGTCACGTCATCAGTCCTATCTCTACAGTGATGATGTCATCAGTCCTATCTCTACAGTGATGATGACGATGTGTGTGTGTTCCTCAAATATCTCTGCGGATCAGGATCAGACTGACCTGAGATGTTAATAACATGACTGCTGCTAGGTTCAAGGGTGTGCGACGTCGGATTTATTTGGACTGAAATGATACCGTTAATAATTTCATAAATGCTTTACACAAATTTGGATTAGATGAGGTTAAGCTCCCTACAGTGTCCTTGCTGAAAGCCAAAATATATGAAAACATAATAGTTATCATGCTACACATTTCATAACAAATCTAAAACTCCCTGACGTCACACCCTCAAACACAACATCATTTGGCAATCAATGAAAAAGCTAAAAAAAAAACTAAAAAAAAACTACCTCCTCCATGAACCGCCACCTTAACGTGGTGGAGGGGTTTGAGTACCCGAATGATCCTGGGAGCTATGTTGTCGGGGGCTTAATGTCCCTGGTAGGGTTTCCCAAGGCAAACAGGTTCCAGGTGACGGGTCCGACTAAGAGCGGTTCAATAGCCATATATGTACATTAAACAACAAAGGCAGTTCACGTCGCCCGGATTGGCGCTACCGGGGCCCCACCTTGGAGCCAGGCCCGGGGTTGGGGCTCGAGTGCGAGCGCCTGGTGGCCGGGGCTTTGCCCACGGGCCCCGGCTGGGCAGAGCCCGAAAGGACGACGTGGGCCCGCCCTCCCGTAGGCCCACCACCCACAGGAGGGATCATATGAGGCCGGTGCAATGTGGATCGGGCAGTCGTCCAGGGCAGGGGCCTTGGCGATCTGATCCCCGGCTACAGAAGCTAGAGTTAGGGACGTGGAATGTCACCTCTCCGGCAGGGAAGGAGCCTGAGCTTGTGTGCGAGGTGGAGAAGTTCGGACTAGATATAGTCGGTCTCACCTCGACACATAACAAGGGCTCTGGAACCAGCCTTCTCGACAGGGGTTGGACTCTCTTCTACTCTGGAGTCGCCAATGGTGAGAGGCGCCGGGCCGGGGTGGCTATACTTCTTGCCCCCTGACTTAGTGCCTGTACGTTGGAGTTTACCCCGGTAGACGAGAGGGTAGCCTCCCTCCGCCTTCGGGTGGGGGGATGGATCATGACTGTTGTTTGTGCCTATGGGCCAAACAGCAGCTCGGAGTATCCACCCTTCTTGGATTCCTTAGAGGGAGTACTGGAGAGTGCTCCTTCTGGGGATTCCCTCGTTCTGCTGGGGGACTTCAACGCTCACGTTGGCAGCGACAGTGAGACCTGGAGGGGTGTGATTGGGAGGAACGGCCCCCCTGATCGGAACCCGAGTGGTGTTTTGTTGTTGGACTTCTGTGCTCGTCACAGATTGTCCATAACAAACACCATGTTCAAGCATAAGGGTGTCCATATGTGCACTTGGCACCAGGAAACCCTAGGCCGCAGTTCGATGATCGACTTCGTAGTCGTGTCATCGGACTTGCGGCTGCATGTCTTGGACACTCGGGTAAAGAGAGGGGCAGAGCTGTCAACTGATCACCACCTGGTGGTGAGTTGGCTCCGATGGCGGGGGAGGATGCCGGTTAGACCTGGCAGACCCAAACGTATAGTGAGGGTCTGCTGGGAACGCCTGGCAGAGTTTCCCGTCAGAAGGAGATTCAACTCCCACCTCCGGGAAAACTTCAACCATGTCTCGGAGGAGGCGGGGGACATTGAGTCCGAGTGGGCCATGTTCCGTGCCTCTGTTGCTGAGGCGGCTGATCGGTGCTGTGGCCGCAAGGTAGTCGGTGCCTGTCGTGGCGGCAATACCCGAACCCGTTGGTGGACACCGGGGGTGAGGGATGCCGTCAAGCTGAAGAAGAAGTCCTACCGGGCCTTTTTGGCCTGTGGGACTCCGGAGGCAGCAGACAGGTACCGACGGGCCAAGCGAAGTGCAGCCACGGCGGTCGCTGAGGCAAAAGCCCGGACATGGGAGGAGTTTGGTGAGGCCATGGAGAACGACTTCCGGACGGCTTCGAAGAGATTCTGGACCACTATCCGGCGTCTCAGGAGGGGGAAGCAGTGCACCGTCAACACTATGTATGGTGCGGATGGTGCACTGCTGACCTCGACTCGAGACGTTGTGGATCGGTGGGGGGAATACTTCGAAGACCTCCTCAATCCCACCGACACGCCTTCCAATCAGGAAGCAGGGGCCAGGGACCCGAGAGTGGGCTCTCCTATCTCTGGGGCTGAGGTTGCCGAGGTGGTTTAAAAGCTCCTCGGTGGCAGGGCTCCGGGGGTGGATGAGATCCGCCCGGAGTTCCTCAAGGCCCTGGATGTTGTGGGGCTGTCATGGCTGACACGACTCTGCAACATCGCGTGGACATCGGGGGCAGTGCCTCTGGATTGGCAGACCGGGGTGGTGGTCCCCCTTTTTAAGAAGGGGGACCGGAGGGTGTGTTCCAATTATAGAGGGATCACACTCCTCAGCCTCCCCAGTAAGGTCTATTCAGGGGTACTGGAGAGGAGGGTCCGCCGGATAGTTGAACCTCGGATTCAGGAGGAGCATTGTGGTTTTCGTCCTGGCCGTGGAACTGTGGACCAGCTCTACACCCTCAGCAGGGTCCTTGAGGGATCATGGGAATTTGCCCAACCAGTCCACATGTGTTTTGTGGACCTGGACAAGGCATTTGACCGTGTCCCTCGGGGATTCCTGTGGGGGGTCCTCTGGGAGTACGGGGTATCGAACCTCCAGATAGGAGCTGTTCGTTCCCTGTATGACCGGAGTCAGAGTCTGGTCCGCATTGCCGGCAGTAAGTCGAAATCGTTTCCGGTGAGGGTTGGACTCCGCCAGGGCTGCCCTGTCACCGATTCTGTTCAAAACTTTTATGAACAGAATTTCTAGGCGCAGTCAGGGCGTTGAGGGGGTCCAGTTCGGGGGCCTCAGTATTGCATCACTGCTTTTTGCAGATGGTGTGGTCCTGTTGGCTCCAACATACCGTGACCTTCAACTCTCACTGGATTGGTTCGCAGCCGAGTGTGAAGCGGCCGGAATGAGAATCAGCACCTCCAAATCCGAGTCCATGGTTCTCGACCAGAAAAAGGTGGAGTGCCTTCTCCGGGTTGGAGATGAGGTTCTGCCCCAGGTGGAGGAGTTCAAGTACCTCTGGGTCTTGTTCACGAGTGAGGGAAGGATGGAGCGAGAGATCGACAGGCGGATTGGTGCAGCGTCTGCAGTGATGCGGAGTCTGCACCAGTCCGTCATTATAAAAAGGGAGCTGAGCCAAAAAGCAAAGCTCTCGATTTACAGGTCGGTCTACGTTCCAACCCTCACCTATGGTCATGAACTTTGGGTCATGACTGAAAGAACAAGATCACGGGTACAAGCGGCCGAAATGAGTTTCCTCCGTAGGGTGGCTGGGCTCTCCCTTAGAGATAGGGTGAGAAGCTCAGTCATTCGGGAGGGGCTCAAAGTAGAGTCGCTGCTCCTCCGCATCGAGAAGAGCCAGATGAGGTGGCTCGGGCACCTAATTAGGATGCCCCCTGAACGCCTCCCTAGTGAGGCTTTCAGGGAAGACCCAGGCCACGCTGGAGAGACTATGTCTCTCGGCTGGCCTGGGAATGTCTCGGGGTCCCCCCGGAAGAGCTGGAGGAAGTGGCCGGGGAAAGGGAACTCTGGGCCTCCCTACTGAGGATGCTGCCCCCGCGACCCGGAAATGGATAAGCGGGAGAAGATGGATGGATCGATGGATGGATGAAAAAGCTACGTAACCTCCCACTTTTCTATAGCAGTACTTACTTCCTATGGGCACTGCACAAGTTTTTGTAATAAAACACAAAGAAAGAAAAAATAAAAATAAAACAAAGAAAAATGACAGACAAGTACTTTTTCATTAACACTATCTTTATTTCACATTTATTTGTACACAATAAATACAGATAAACATCCACTGCTGTGTGGATACATCTTGTCTCCATGAGGAATTGGGAAAAGTTCACGACTTACGTATGTGAGGGACGAGATGCTTCAGTCGGTAGCTTGTTTACTTTTATTTTTATTAATAAACAGGGTCAATGCAAACTTCAAAAATAAGTTTGATGCCATTTAGATCTCAAGGAGATCAAGGAGAATCAGTGACGTAGCTGACAGATATCTGTCGTTTCCTCTGATTATACTCTACACCACAAACAGAAACAACAAAACAAAGACGTGCTATTGTTTGTACATATATTTATCTCAGCGCTCTCTGTAAACTATTAATACTCAAAATACAAAGTTAAATCTTAATCTCAGTCCAAGACACTAAAGGGCTAAATTTAAGGCTACATAACAATAAAATAAAAGGTTTGATACTAAAACAAACACTTAAAAGGCAGCAATAAACAAACAATACTGAAAAGGAAAAAGAAAACATGAAAAGTGCTTCAACATGACAGTATGTTTGAAACAAGGCAGCTCAGGATGGTTCCTCTTTCAAAATAAGAGCCTGTAAACCTCACATTACTCGACTACGTTGTTACTCAACTATTACGCCTCTCCCTTTGAATTCCTCTGAAGTGAACACAAGCATTTAAAAAGCACATCAGACGATCAGGGATTCATCGTTGTGATGGCTTCTGCTCTTTTCAACTGAACTAAGATTGCCACTTATCCCTTGTTTGTGTAACCGTCTCGACGGCGAGGACCAGCCTCGGTCGCGACAGCGTTTTATACGATCCAAGACTTTTTGTTGCATAGATGGGCGGTGGGTGAAGTTAATCCCTTAGAAATGAAGTTTCTCTTAAGTAAAAGAGTGAAAATCAAAATCAACATTTTTGTTTTAAATGTCCTGGGTAAAAGGCTTCTTCCTTTATAAACCTCTTCAGTCTGAAAACTAATACACAGTTTGTTTTTACCAACAAACATTAACATGCTAACAAAATTTTTGTTTTCTACAAAAGAAACAAAAAAGTTTCCCTTTTTTTCCCCCATCTTGTCACTAGGTGGCAGTAAAGCATCTATGAGCTGGTTACTAACAGCAAAAAAACCTAATAGTTTTCCTGTCAAACTGCTGTTTACATCATCCCGTAAACATACAAACAGGCAACTAATGCCATGTTCCAAGCTTTAAAACGTTAAATTAAAAAAACAGAAATCCAATTCTTACAAAACCAAAAAACAGAATTTGTTGAAAACATTTTTAGCTTATTTTTTTTTTTTTTTACAGAAAAACCACAAAAATAAAAGTAAACAAATTAAAAGATTCAAATAGTTCCCAATTCTTTTTAAACTAAATAATAAAAATGTTTAACCAACATTTTTATTTATTCACATAAATAAAAGAAAACTTAAAAAAAAAAAAACAAAATAAAAATGTGTAAAAAACAAAACACTAAAAAAAAAACCCAAACTCAAATATGCAATACAAACCATACCTAAAGCCAATGCTTGGGGGATACTCTGGTACGTAGATGAAATGTGTTTGATCTCCACGAAGCCTTCAGCGCAAACTGGTTTCATCAACCGTCCACCATCAGTGGATACGACTTGGATTCAAACTCTGATCAAGTCGATCAGATCATGTCGAGACCATCACCATCCCATAATAAACTGTCTCATGAAGAAGCCTCTTTCCCCAACACTGAGTCCTGTTACTGGGCTTAAACTGGTTTCTCCTCCATGGCTGTGGGAAGACAAAGTTGTTCCTGTGACTGGGATTCAGACCAGAGCATGTTGGACTTCTTCTTCACACCAATGTGATCTCCACCTCGTCTCTACGCTTCACTTGACCCCGGGGATGCTGCTTCGGAGGAGGAGGGGCCGCCCGCACCTGAAAACAAACATTTATTACATCACCATTTAGAAAATACGACAAATAACTAAACTATTATCACAAACGTCATCAGCCCTTCTTTATTAATGTCAGATTTACTGAGGAATAGTAGTATAAACCGTTATTAATCAGTATAAATAAACACCATCTGCAGGTCAATGTTTTACTGGAGTTTTGATTAAACTGGAGTCCATTCTATCTGATGACGGACTTCAGCCCACCAAACAGCTAACACTCGGGCTCGGTCAACAGTTAACATGATCGCTAGTTGATTTAAACCACCACTTTAGTAACTCAGCAGCATTATATGTATCCTTAAAGGTGACTGCAGTGTTTTTGCTCTCCTCTTCCTTTTTTTTTTTTTTTAAAGAAAAAGAACCCTTCTAATGTTGAGAGATTTCAACAAAGGCTGACTTTGATTCGCCTGCAGATGCTGCTTCAGGTTTGTTCTCTTTTTGCCAGTAATCGTTTTAGTTCCACTTCATTTACTGTACATCAAATGTAAAGTCTGTCAACACATCTGTTCTTCTTTCAGGTTAGGTAGATGCCATATAGTTGCATACATATTTTGTCTTAATTGTTCAACGTGATCTGTGCTGGAGACCCCGTCAGCCTCAACAAACTTTTAGCTTGTTTGCTATTGGATCACTTACTGTCTTGTCCCGCCTTTCCCGCAAAAAAAAAAGCATTGTTTTGATTGAATGCCTTCCCCACTTTCGTCACGTGAATAAAAAAATTTCGATTAAAACTGACAATTTTTTTTTACCAGCACAAATGACACTGCACAAGAGCATATACACCTGACGCATAATTAAAAGTAGCAGAGATTGGATTAGAGTTAATTACTTATGAACATGAATGTGAGCCAGGTCAGTGTGATTAAATGCATTCTCAGCAGCACTGAGGAGTCTCCTCTAGCACATCTGCAAAGTTACACCCAGTGCTACTCACAGGTCTTATGGTGGGCGAGCCTCCCTCTGGGTACTTTGGAGGTTGAGAGGATCCTTGCACTGGACCTGGAGGAGACGTTAACACACACTTATTCACGTGCCAGAACTCAGTGAAAAGTTTTTGAACACACACAAAAAAAAAAAAAAATACACAAATATGAATAGAATCCGATATGCAAATGTATAATATGTCTGTTCACATCCTAACCACTTTATCCACTGCCATGTCATGTTTATTATTGATTCAGGTATTAATTTTTTGTATTTATTAATTACTAGTTTGCGCTGCTGCTGTGTCACAACAACACCCCAACATTTATAATGTTTTTATAATAATAGTAAAGAAGGCAAGAGAGAAAAAAGGTTTAGAAATATACAAAGATTTAAATGACAAAATGAGTCTGTATTTAAATCTGGCTGTTGCTTGTGTATAATCTTATACTGTTCTTTGTCAGAAAATCTCTTTTTGCTAAGATTTCATCTCTGTTCACTATTTGTTCTTTTTAGCTCAAAATGGCTCTTTGCCTCTGGCTTTATCTAAATGGGCTTTTTCTTACTTTGAAAGGGGCTTCTGTGTGCTCGGTGGTGTCCGTTGTGGTAGGATGGCGGGCGGGAGATGGGAGAGGCAGAGGAGCTGCAGGGGCTACAGGGGTCAGAGCCGGGCGAGCTCAGGGTGGGCGTCTGCAGAGGGCTGCTGTGTAGTGGCCCTGGGGCTGACGGGCTGAATGCCGCCGTACACGATAAGTCCTTAAAGGCAACACGAACAAAGTCATGAGCGCACTGTGCTGTACGGATGAGGAATGTTGGTAAAAAACTGGGATAAGATGTGACGGTACCTGAGGGTCTCTGGGTGCGTCTCCGTTCTCACTGGAGGCAGTCATATCTTCCACCAGCACAGCGGGGAAAACACCCACCACGCCATTGAACTCTCCCTCCCAGAAGCCGTCGTCCTCGTGCGTTTCTCGGCTCAGGATGCGGATGATGGCACCCTCGGGGAAGGACAACTCGTCCTCCGTCTGACCAGCGTAGTCATACAAAGCCTTGGCGAATGACACTGTGATGGGGAAGCAAAGGCTGCTCTCAAAACAAAGAAGTTTTGATTCACTCCAGAAGTTTCTGAGCTAATGGTATCCAGTGACTGATCTGAATTAAAACCAGTTTAACCAAAACCGGTCTCTGGAAACCAGGCTCTTAACCTCAGAGGGATTTTCCCTGTAAAAGTAAACACTAAGTCAGCCTCTCACCGCTGCAGTCTCCATTAATGGAGCAGCTGGGAAGCTCCGTTTCAGGCTCGTTGGAATTACTAGACGAGTGCGATCGAGCGTCGAGCGCTGCCAGAGACTGCAGCATGCTAAGCAGGCTGTTGGAGGGAAGCTGCAGGTATTTCTCAGGTACATAGCCCACCTGACCGCTGCGGTTTCTGGCCTGGAACACAGAAGGAACAAACGTGGCGAGTCAGGACGGCATCAGATTATAGAACCTCCTCAAAGGGAGCAAAGCTACACCGACTGCTGCTTCAAAAGAATCCAAACATCTGGATCTACAAATATTTATAATGACAATAATGTTAGAAAAATACAATCAAAAAGACATTTTTTAAACAAATTAAATACATAGAAAATATAATTCACTTTATAATGCACTCTATAAGAAGGGACAGAGCAGACTACCTGCTCAGGATAGTGAGGTATTTTGGAGGAATCTTTAGAGTAACTAGACCCCAAAACTACAAAACACGTGTTTTTAGGTGTTGAGTAGTGATGTTGATTGATCCTAGTCCAGCTCCTAACATTTTAGTCGAAGTATTTTAATTTGTTGTATTTTGTTGTAAAATGTCAGAGTGACTGCCTTCTATGGGTTGAAACCAGACTATTACAATTTATTTTTGCTATTGGATTAGAACAAGATTCTGTGAGGTCATAGGAGTGAATCATGAGCCCCTCCAATAAAACCTGGTAAGAGGGATTTGTACTTTCTTCTCTCTCAACAGTCAATGGGCATTGATTGACAGCTCCATGCGGGCTAAGTTCAGCTTCTATAATTTGTGCGACTCTATAAAGAGCTGATTCTGGTTTAACCAGAGGGTTAATCAAGTTCTGTGTGTATGTACAGCGACATCGTGTGTGTATCCCTTCTGTCTCTGCATGTGCGTGAACGTGCGCGTAGTGTACTTCTTGTTGCTGTGTGTGTCTCCCTGGTATGTGGGTGTGCAAGTTGGTTTTCCGGGGCTCACTGCTGGAGAGCAGGGGCTGTTTGCCTGTATACCTCAATCCAGAGACAGGCGTACGCTCATAAAAATTCAGATTTTTAAATCTGTGCGTATGACTGGATCCACGCACCTATCCTTTGAACATCTAAATCAACGTGGATGTGAGCGCACTTGTGTCCACCTCCACATTTACACATGCAAATCACATTGAAATGGGATCGGCACAAGGATTCCCCTCAGCTTGATCAGAAAAAACTGAGCTCTCACCACCAGAAACACAGAAAAGAAGAGATATTTATTTGAACATTATTAGACCAACAGCAACATGTATGACAGAGATGATTCAACAGTGAAGGTACTTTAATTAATATAAACACACACACACACGCGCACACGCACACGCACACGCACACACACACACACACACACAGAGTGCTGAATTCTTGACTGTGGGTGTGTTATGAAGTGGGAAGCGGCTTAAGGAAGGGACAGAAAATGCTATATACTACTGATAATAATGATGATAGTAAAAATAACAAAATGTGACGTTCTGATCCGGCACATCAGGCTTTATGTCTGTCTCTGTCTCCATCTGATTATCAAACAGGCAGTGAATGTGTAGCAGGTAAATATAAAATGCAACACAAACACGCGCACGCGAACACTGCACTGCACTGGTCGGTCGTGTTGAACAGTCTGTTGGAGTGCGTGCAGCTGGACTGAAAGCGTTAAAGTGTTCAAACGTAAGTGTCTGTTACTCAGAGGTCAGCTGATTACCTGTAGGAGATCTCAGCGCAGAGAGCTTTGACAGTTAGTGAACAACATGTGTCGGACTCAGATTAGACAGAAAAAAAATTATATAAAAACTGGAACGCACAAAAAATGTGTAAATGATACATTAGAACAGCAGCTCAGAGGTTCATGTGTGAATGATTTGTATTATTTGGGTAGTGTGCCTAATAAATCCTTAGGTTTTTACATAATTGATGCTTTAAATTCTATGTACACCACCTCAGGACCGCACATTTCCACGTTTCTGAACATTAGGCTTTTGCTGTGGATTTTGACGGACGCACGTTTTTGGTTGTAATTCCCTTTTGTACATGAGGCCCCTGGAGGTTTAGTTACACTTTAAGTCTTTCTAGGATACAGTGGTGGCATCAGCCATACTGTATAGAGGGGTCTGTCGGGGGAGCAGCTTCTCAGTCACAGACAGGAAGCGGCTGAACAGACTGATCAGGAAGGCCAACTCTGCCTGCAGAGTGCATCGTGAGCACTGAACTATGACTCCCATCATCTGTGAAGCACCATCACTAACTGCCGAGCTCTTCCAGCGGTCAACTGCTCCATATGTATCTTAGAGTGTATCTAATCCTTTACATGCAACAGAAGATCTATGTTATATTTCTTCTGTGATGTCCATTTTCTGTATGAATAAATCTTAACTGACTGATTCAGGCATTTAAATGACAAATGTCACACAGACGAGGGTGTGAACGTACCTTCACCCAGTCCTCCATGTCGCCGTCGTCGATGACCTCCAGGATCTCCTGCTCCTCGATGGTCAGCTCGTCGGGCTGACACGCCTGCAGAGCAGAAGCACCATCAACACAGAGTAGTTTCATCATCATCAGCATCATGTAGTTCACTCTCCATACTAGATGGGATAAAGTTTCAAACAATATTTGTTTTAGTAGCTCATCATTTGTCACACAGCTTGTGTGTGTGATGTGTTTTACTGGTTGTTTCTGAAAAGGGAGGGTCTTAGTTTGTAATTGAGAAGTTCCAATATACTGTACACTGAACAAAAACATAAATGCAACACGTGTTTTTGCTCCGTTATTTCACAAGTTGAACTCAAACATCTAAAATATTTTCTATATACACTAAAGACCTATTTCTCTCAAATATTGTTCACAAATCTGTCTAAATTTGTGTTAGTGAGCACTTCTCCTTTGCATAGATAATCCATCCCAACTCACAAGTGTGGCATATCACGATACTGATTAGACACCTTGATTATTGTACAGGTGTGCCTTAGGCTGGCCACAATAAAAATGTTCTGTTTAATCATACAGCACAATGCCACAGATTCAGCTTATGAAAAATGGGAGCAAAAACAAGTGTTGCGTTTATATTTTTGTTCAGTGTATATATCACTGCAGGCTTATCTGTGAAGACATTATTGAATTTGCCTTCAATTCCCTGTGATAGTTCCATGTCTCCAGAATGTTCGTGCCAAGGGTCATTGGTAACGTAATGGTACGTACATTCTCACGCTACGTTTATTGTTATAAATAAAAAACTTTGATAGTAAAGTGTTGCACGCATCTTTCAGGCTCTGTTTTGTGCATACGCAACGATGACAAATAAAAACATTATGGTTAATATATTTTGACGTTGCACTTACCAGGAAAAGAGAAATGTGACATGTGCAATTTGATGCTACTATTAGCCATCAATGCATGCCTTCCAGCTAAACAAAGAAGATACTTTATAGCAGGTAAGTCCATGCCTTTAAGCTCATCAAATTAGGAGTTACTTGAATGGAGCACTTCCTTGAGTAATCATTACATCACAGTTTGTCAAACATGTCGACCTCCACTGAATGATGAGGTGATTTACCTCAGGATTCATGTTTTCATTGACATTTTTGCTTTGAACATAACCAACCCTGGGTTTAAAGTAGATGTTCTGGTGGAAGGAAAAGTTAAATCCTAAACATAGTGGAAAAAAACCCTCTGTGCTGTTAAAGCAGACTACAGAGTGCTGGTGTGACCCTCGGCCTGATCTTGATCCCTTACCTTGTAGGAGTACAGCACTTTGCAGGTGAGTGGGTAGTTCTTTAATGTGCTGGAAGGGCTGGAGCTGCTATCATCCAGAACCTCCCCGCTGTCCTCCGTCTCCTCCTCATCTTCTTGTTCCAAATCAGCCGTTCCCTGCAGAGACGAGGACGTTTCAGTGGTTAAAGATGCATCGTATCCAAACTCTCAGAAACAAGAACGGTAGCTCTGTCCAAAGTCCAGATGCAGTTACAGATGTTTTTCAATGTTTGAAGTCAGCCAGCCTTTACTTTTTTCATCATCTAGCACTATGTATGTGTAAGTTTGTGTGCCTTTGGCCGGAGCCACGACTCCACTGTGTGTGTCTTTACTCTTACAGACAGCGACGAGTCGTTGGTGTTAAGGTTGTTCCAGCGCTCGTTCTCCAGCTCCTCCATCACTTGGTTCATGGCACTCTTCAGCCACGTTTCCACAGTAATGCCCGCCTGCCGCAGCAGGTCCAGCCGAGCCTCGGCTTTTACCTTCACCGTCTGGGCAGAACAAGTGTGAGAATTACAGTATTTATACTTTATCAAAGGTGAATACATGCTTTAGACTGTGTGTGTGTGTGTGTGTGTGGTGTGTTTAAATCGTTTAGTGTGGTTTATTCAGTCCAGAAATAGTTATATCCCCATGGATGCACAATAACCATCAGGTCAATAGCTGATGGGAGCTATCAGAAAATTATTTTGGATTCTTTGCTGACAGCAACAGGTCGAAGGTAAAGATTACCAGAGGAGGGAAAACATCTTTAAGCCCAACATGTTCAACAACAGATGTCAACAACTGCTTATAGATTGAAGTGAAATGGCTTAAAGGAATGTGTTGACTCACAAACAGCAAAAACTGAACTACAGAGGCTTTAAGAGACCGGTTAAAATGTTAACAATAGGAAATAGGAATAGAAGAAAGATTACAAACTGTTGAGCCAAACATTGCATGTTTTCCAGTATTTCAGTCTCATTAGGGTCTAGTCAAGTGTCCTTCAACCTTAGGGACAGGTTGCCTGAAATGTCTAGTAATTGATCAAATAAATAGTAATTACTATTTTTTATTACTCTTTTCAAATTAGAACATAAAATCTTAAACAAATGTATTTTATACTTTCAATTTGCTAAAATATAAACGTACTTTAAATAAAATGCAGTAAAAAAAAAAAAAACATCTGAGTTGCCACAACTTGTCACTAATCCTGGCTAATCTTTATTTGTAATACAGTAATACAAGCAGGATCAAAAACTAATTTTAGAAAAAAAAAATGTCCTTGGGGTCACCAGAAATTCTTGACATCAAAATGGGGTCACGATCCAAAAAAAGTTGAGGACCACTGGTGTAGTCCTCCGCTGACCAGCAGGTGGTGCTCAAGCAGCCAATAAAGAAGAGTTGGTGATCTAAAGTGTTACCTCTGCCCTGCGGAGGCTCTGCCTGGCCACCTCCATCTTGGTCTCTATTTCACTGTTGTTCTGCTCCGATCCTTCCTGAGCGCCGTACTCCTCCAAAACCTGAGGAGGACACAGCCAAACCACATGTTGAGACCAATTATCTTAGTTTTATCAACAGGAAAAGTCGGTGTGTTGAGTCAGTGACCTAATTTTACAGCCTGTGTTCCAGCTTTGTGGGTTAATGATTTATCATTAAAGAGCTCACCCTCAGATATTAAGATGGTGTGTTTTTCCATTTTTCCAAACATAACTGTTATTACTGGGGAATCTTAAATCCCTTTAGAATTTAGGGCTGTGTGTATGGGTGTGTGTACACTAATATGCTCTTCATATGTGACAGCAGCTACATGTCCATCAGTATTTCTCCTTTGTGAAGCTTTGTTTTGTGTGTCAGAAAAGCACCTTACAAATAAAACCTATTTTTGTTTATTTATAACACTATAACATCTTGATGCATTCTTTGTGTGCGGAGATTAAACGTGCCCACCCTCTGTGTGTGGATGATGCTCTTGTACTCTCGTGCCACTCGACTCGCCCACTTCCTGGCCTCCTTGTCAAGACTGTGTTCCTCTGCTGTGCCGCTCTCCTTCTGCAGCTGCAAAACCTGCAGCACAAACACAAAAAAACACACTGAAGTGTCTGTTTTCTGCAAATTTTCAATCAGTATTTTATTGTTACGTGTGTCCAAACGTCATCCCTGTAAATCATATCCAAACACTTCACTGTCCTTGAAGTGTGTGAGCACAGAGTGAAAGGTAAAGTCCTTTCTCTGGCATCCTGAATAGTGATAAAATTATGATTAAAATGTCAAACATCATTTAATCCAAGATGTATTAAATGAACAAGTGTGTGTCTGGATGTTAAAGGTAATGAATTTCTATCTTACACATAAAGAGCCATTCATCTCCTGCTAACAAACAAGAGCTCAAAGCCACAGTTTTATTTCTTCATATTTTATGGAGGTTTTAGTAACAAACTAGTCAATTCTCATTAGTGCTGCAGTCTCAGACTTTGTTCTCAGTTGTTTCATGTGTTTTATTTAATTTTTGTGAGATTTCGTGTTATTTTGTTTGTTTTTGTTGTGCTTTTGTCTTTCGCATTGCTTTGTTTTTGTCTAAGATTTCTTATTTTTGGTATACTTTTGTAATTTTTTTTTTTTTTTTAAATTGCTGTTGTAATGCATCTCTTTGGTGTATTTTTGTATTTCCGTGTCTTTGTTTGCTGTTGCCTTTGGAGTTAGTGTCTTTTTAGCAATTCTTTTAATGTATTTATCATTTGGTGTCGTCGTGTTTGTGTTTAGTTTTTTCAGTCTCTTGTTTTTGTGTACTTTTGGTCTAGTTTTGTGACTTTTTGTGACTCTCCGTGTTTTCATCAGCAGTTTTACCACAGCATCATACAATGTGTCTCACAATGAGCCCAATGTTTTAGCAAACTAGTCAATTTTCATTGGTGTGTCTACTTATATCCATGGATACTCCAACTAATAAACATTAATTGATTTAGATTTAAATTTGTGCATTTATTTACTCTTTCCAACCTTTTAAAGCTTCTATGATTCATTGCACAGCTGAGTGTGTGTGTTTGTGGGTCAGTGCACAAAGCATCCTTTTCACACACACCGCTCACCCCTCCTCGGTCTGCGGCTGCTGTTTTCTTTACGAACAGGCGGCTGCTTGTTTGACTTCCAGTGAAAGCAGCGCCACTGTTAGCAGTGGACAAATTGTCCAGTGTTGACCGTAAAGAGCCGCTGGATCCGAGCGGTGGAGCTCGGCCTCTTTGACGCTACCTCTGCGATTCATAAATCACATGTGCACACATGGGCTTAAAAAGGCTGATAGTAAAGTATTTTAGGAGCTACGTTGACATTTAGTTATATTTACTAAATCACATTTTCACAGCTGGGAGAGAAGAAACAGAAACAGCTGTGTACGGTTTAAAATAAGACATAAATACAGCAGTTATGTCAGTTGATTTGCAATGACAAAAACTAAAAATAAGATCCTGTGCTATTTTTTAAAGGAAACTATCCATCTAATTGTACTTCTAAGAGTAAAAGGCAATAATTAGGTACTAAGGGCACCTGTAGTGAACTTTAATTGCATGCTTTATCATAGATTGTGTATGATACTAGAGGTGAAGTCGGGTAAGTGTCGATTTCGTCATAAGTCCCTGCCAAGTGCCATGTATTCTGAGTAAGATCTCCGCCGCCAACCACGCTCAGAGTCATGTTGGTTCTTTCACAAACAGGAAGACTCACAGTGTCTGACTCCACAGGCTGGTACAGGAAGTCCTGGGCCTGTTGAAAGGTGGAGTTGTTTTGCACAAAGAGCTGCTGGTGAAACTCCTGAACCACCTGTAAACCAGAAAACATAAAACCAATATAAAAGCTGGTCTGCTGTTTCTCATCTGACTGTTGTTTTTACTTCACGTCACTGTGTAACAATTACAGATGCAGATGATAAATAACTGTGTAATAACTTATAACATAAAACTATTTCTCTTTTTCGGTTAGAAAAAACAGTTTCAACTGATAAATGAGACAAAACAATGAGAAGAAGGAATATGATACAAAAACTAAACAGCTGCATGTTAAATGAGCCTTATGGATGATTTGGCTCTGGTTCTACAATTAGTCATGGGAACAGATCTATTTTTTATAAGTCTGTAACAATATATAGGAAAATACTTTTTCAGGAGATGCTTGTTATTAAATAATGTCAATCGGTGCGCTGGCTAAGCAGGGTCACAGGTAAAGAGGCAGGGCTATTTTATCAGGTCCAGATATGGTTCAAATTGCTTATTAGACCGATAAAAAGTTAAGAAACATTGATTTATTGGCTAAAAACTTATTGGAATGATATTTATTGTGTATTGCGTTGTTAGTGCTCATAGTATGTTTTGTTTTGGGTCGAAACAGAATGTGAACAACCGCTCACCCCGTTGGAGCTGACGAGCAGCTGCTTGAAGGTGTCGTGGCTTGTCTGATATGCCTCTAGCTCCGTCTGACAAAGAGACACCAGGTAATCCTTCACCTGCTCGTAGATCCTGCCGTCTAAGACCTGCACACATACACATCATATGTGAAGGCAGGTAACCAGGCATGTACACACATACAGCACTTCCTCTCACCTTGATGCAGTCCATGAGGTCGGTGTTGTAGTAGCGCTGCTGGTGTGCGTTAGCGGCCGCCAGTGTCAGAAGATAGTCGTTCCGGGCATGTGAGGCTTTGGAGTTGCACTCGCTCCTTTTGGCTTTGAGCTGCACAAAAGAGTTCACAGAGGGGTCGTTGTCAGCGTCTTAGAGCGTGTGAGACTGCCGTACAGGAAAACATACTGGGCTGGTGTTCCTAGTTCACTGATGACTGGTTTTAATGGGATGACAAAGATAAAACTAGGTTAATTTTCTGTTCCCCTAAATGAAAATATATAAATCACCTTCACACTGGCTCTCTGCAGACTGGACCTGGACTGGAACAAACTCAGCTTGGACCTGAAACAAGCCAAGGGACAAAACAGAGACAAGAATAATAATAAGGGTTTATTTAACAATCAGACTCTTGTCCAAGTCTGTCTGATATTAGCGTGTCTTACTTTGCCTCCAGCTCTGCCTTCTCCCTGACGGCCTGAGCCATGCTCTCAGCCTCCTGGTACTTCTTCCTGCTCTTCGTCAGCTCCTTCACCGAATCCTGCAGGTCCGTCTGCACCGCCGTCAGCTGCTCCATGCACTTTGCAGAGAAGAAGAGAGTCACAAATTAATGACCATTAATAATAATAACCCACAGGGACAGGATGAGTCCAGCAGTATAACACAGACAGGTTTCATTTATACACATTATATATATACAGTAGTAGTTATTATCTATTGATTGATTGTTATACATTACAGAAATCTCACAAGGAATTGGTGTATTATGTGGGACCCGTAGTAATATTGGAACTGTAATGGACACACGCCCCCATACTCATTCATTTTTCAATTGTTTTATTTCGTTTATAGTTTTTGTTTAGATTATGAAGCACACTTTTTATATAGGATGGTGATTATGGGCTACAAAGTGGAGAGCTTTAATCGGGCCGAAAAAAGACCGAAGACTGACAGAACATGACCCGAACGAAGCCATGTCTCTAAGTCCGAACCCATTTCAACCCGACAGTATTCAAATTTGTGCATGTAGAATGATCTGTTGTGAGTTATGATGAACATGACAAGCAGCTTCATGTGCGCTACACGCTACGTGTGGTTGAAGCATACCATTTATATTGGACAGTAACTATGTGTTACAAAGTGGAGGATGTACACAGGCAACATCGGGGCCAAGTAAGTAGCTGCAGGGGTCCTCGGGGTCCTCTGGTGAAGACGGGAGCATTCGTATTTAGTAAATTGATGTTGTGGCTCACGTATGCTTTTCTTGGCTATGTAGGTTAAAAAGAAAGTTAAAACACGTGCACGCCTGGAAGTCCCTTTTGTGTCCAAGTGTGCAACAATTATTACAATGGTACTGATTAAAAAAGGAAAAAACAACAATCGTAATCACACCGTAGGGGATCAAAATCACACTGTAGGGGGCCCCCTATGCTCAACAGTGCTGGCAAGAACCCTGCTTTATAATAATACACGTGTAACTGTAGAGCTGAGCATTACTGGGAGCTGTTTATCAACCTGGTGGTTAGAAAAGCATGAATCACTGAAACAAATACAACCTCCTTACACTGTAATGTTCATCATTAATCAGCCTTCATTAATATCAGATTTACTGAGGAACACCAGTATAAACCAGTAGCAATCAATATCCTATTGAGGAATACCAGTAAATCTGACCATTATCGTACTGGTTTTTCTGAGGAATACTAGTATTTATCAGAATAAAAAATTCATGACAGATTTACTGAGGAATACCAGTATAATAATAGATGTCAGATTTACTTGAGGAATTCTAATATAAACCAGTATAAAATGAATGTCATACTTACTGGAGAATGTCATTATGAACTGGTTTAAAGTGTGTAGATAAAACTGGTGTCCATTTAATTAAATGACTGACTTCAGTACACAACCAGATTCACTCAGTCACAACTTAACAAGAGACACCAGTTTGTTTGATACATCACTTACAGGTTTTCAGCAACATCACACACAGTGTCTCAGAATAAGCTCAGTGTTTCTCAGTCAGCAACTGCAACTCATCAAACTGAGCTTTACTGGGGTTCAGCTGTAACTGGTGTCCATATTAATTAGTGACTGACTTCTGAGCACAAACAGCGGAGCAACTTAGACATGACATAGTGAACGTAAGCTGCAGACTCTCACACTCTGTGTGATATCAATCTTTATTGACTCCATATGGGAAAGAAACTCTTTGTTCCTGCGTCTTATCAATGTCTGCGGACAAAGAACATATGAATACGTCTTCCTCATACAGTAATCGTATTATTTTGTCTCTCAGTTCAGAGAACCAACTCGTCTAAGTAACCTTTGACCACCTCCAATACTCATGGTAAAGGACTTTGACGTACAAACTACAGACATGTAAAAAAAATAGATTTAGTGCTGTCCTTTGTTAAAGACAAAAATAGATTTGTTCCTGTCCTTCACAGACGTTTATGAAATAGATTTGTTCCTGTCCTTTACAGACATTTAAAAAATAGATTTGTTCCTGTCCTTTACAGACATTTAAAAAATAGATTTGTGTGTCCTTTGTTAAAGACTAATTAAAATGAAATCTGTTCCGGTCCCTTGTTATCTGTTGTAATCTTTTGTCACAGAAGTGAATAGAATAGATCTGTTCCTTTTCTTTGTCACAGACGTATAAAGAATAGACCAGTGAGTGTAAAAGAAACATGCGTAACTGCATGTGCGTAAAAAAGGGCCAATAAAGAACAGATCTGTTCCTGTCCAAGCTAAATGAATAAATGTGCATTCTAACCAATATATCTATTAAGGCCCATTTGGGGGCTTTTTCTGTTCTCTTTAGTCTGTTTTAGTTGTTATTTTGCGTATTTGTAAACCTGGGTGCGTTTCAGCTGTCACATGGCCACAAACTCAACTAATCTTCCAGGTACTAAAGTAGATAAGCAGAAAGATCATCCTCTGTGTTTCTGTCTTACTTTCCTCAGCTGTTGCTCCTTCTGCAGTCGAGCAGTTTTGGCCGGATCTGCGACCTGGACCTTGTAGTTCTCACAGGCGCTGATTCTGGCCTGTGTGGCCTGAACCGTGCCATCTAAATAGGCCTTCCATACAGAGAACATGTTACTGAGGAGAAAAAGAAAACAGGCTTTAAGGACGGATACGGGATCAGAGACAAAAAGTAATGAACACAGCTTGATGTCCACAGAAACACATGATCCACATTTCTCACCACGCTGCTTCAGCAGTAACAAACCTAATGAACTAGTGATGGACTGATACAGATTTACTGTCTCCAACCCATATGACAACTGTTAGTTTTGAAAATCTGGTCTCCAGATTGTATGTTTTTAAAACAAATTTGAGATAAAAACTGCAGTGAATGAAGATGTCTACTCCACAGCTCTTTTTACTGACATATTCCTAACAAAGCCATTATTTTTACACAGTGTGTTTTTGTAGTCATTCTGAGCACTTTATTTGTCTTTCTGTGTTTTTTTGAGTCGTTAACAGTATTTTTCTCGTGGCTTCGTATATATTGAATGATTTTGTCTATTAATGGTGTCTTTCGGTGTCATTTTGGTGTTTTCTAGTGTAATTAGTTATTTTGTCTTTTTAAAGTAATTTTTGTGAATTTGTTGGTGGTTCGGTGCATTTTTTGGAGTCGCCATTATATATTTGTTGTCTTTTTCTGTCCCTCATTATTTGAAGCCATTTTTGAACTGTTTCTCACACTTGGTGGTTCTCTACCTGTGGTTGGCGGCCTTATCAGTCTCAGTCTCAGGCCAATCCCTCTTCAAATACTGACTGGCCAGCTTATTGAGAGCCTGGGGGAGAAAGAAAAAGGTGAGAAACAGTGTTTGCAGGATCTCTCTGAGCACCCGTCAACATTTAAAGAGCCATTTCAGCTTTTTCTACCAAACAACAGGAGATACTCAATCTCAATCAATCAAATCACATTGAAATTACCAAAAAAAAAAAAATGATAGAAATAGTATTAATTTATTAACAATATTAACAACAAAAAACACAAACACAATACTTACACTGCTGTAAAAATCATTTTCAAGTCAGCAGTTAACATGATCACCAGCTAAATATAAACATTACTTAAGTTATTAATATCACACACATGCTCTCTTTGCTCGAGTTTTCTCAGTGTGCTCAAACAATCAGTCTTATGATGACAGTCAGAGGGACACCGTAACTGATCAAAAGTCTAAGAATACTGCAGTGAATACATGAAGTCACCCGTACAAAGACAGATTTATTTTTTCATCAGTAATGGACCCATAACAAAGGAGATTAAGAGCCACATGCAGATCAGTGACCGCTGTGAGTGTACAGGTAGTTGAGAAGGTTATTTTAATTCAATGTTTATAAACTACCTCAGTCATCAGAGCTGAGCATCTGTGAACACCGTGGACTCTGATTTTATTGCCAAGAAAAGCACAACCGCAGCCTTTGTGAGCTTCACACAGACACACACTGACACACGGACGTGTCTCAATGGTAACAGGAGAGTGAATGAGGAAGAGGAAGCAGCAGCACAGAGGAGGATGTTCAATCACGCTGTGTGATGTGCATAGAGATCGACAGAAAAAAAAAGTGAGTTGCAGGTGTAAGAGGAAGAGGAACAGTGATGTGTGTGTGTGTGTGTGTGTGAGAGAGAGAGAAGAAACAGGGACGATGTGTGTGAGATGCTTTGATTCAATAACAGGCGGCAAATTTCAAATTGATCACAAAACAGTTTTTATTTGTGTAAAAAAACTTGAATTAATCTCTTTATTCCTAATTATTCACCTGTAATAAAGTGAAAATGTAACAAACATTTAATTTCTAGCGGAATTTAACTTTCAATAATACATTTAGATATTTCTGTTTTGTTTGCTACATAGATCACAGCTGTTTTGGTGATATGATACACAAATAAACTGTGTTAGTTTTGATAACAGCATTCAGATGCCCTAGTTTGAACACAATGCTAAAATCAGGTTAAAGTCACTGACTTAGCTTCTGGTTTTAGGTTAGTTTTTGTAATCATCATAAAGCATAGGTGCCAAAACCAATCACAACCCTGCTCTCCTCAGAGCTTACATACTTGGGCGCACCGTCGCACAATAGTTTCCATTAATATCGTACACACGTCGTCCCATGATGTCGACGTGTTTTCAAGATGTCACTACTCATCTGTCAGTCTCTCCTCTAAGCTCGTGTTCATCTCTGATGCTCTGTTTCATCAGGAAGTGAAATGCAGAACGGTGTTACATAGGGATGTCCTGATACAACTTTTTCACTTATGATATGATACCGATATTGCAGCCTTGCGTATCGGCCGATACCGATATTGATCAGATACAATATCAGCACATATCACACATACTTTTATTACTTTTTTTGTAGTGTTGATTGTTAGAAAAGGCTTGATCAAGTGATGTCCCTCAAACAGAGAACAATAGTCAGCAACAGTAGGTTACATTGTTGGAGTGTGAACCACAGTACGGATAGAAGTGCTGGAGCGGGAAAATGTTATTGGCGAACTTATATCGGTGATTTTAGATACATTCCGATAAAATCCGATATACGTTTTCTGGCTGATATTGGACAGACATTCGATCGGGACACCTCAGTGATACATTTAATGCGGGTCGATATAATGCCAAGGAGTGTTTTTTGTGACACCAACTACGCGAAGAAGTCAGTGGTCGTAAAATCTGAGCTTTGCATTTAATTGGCCTGGCAGACACCTTGCGGACTCAACAACACTACACCACAACTATAGAAACCCTAAAATACAATACGACAACACAAAGACACAAATAACACCAAAACAACAACAGAGACAAAAAAAAAGATGAAAAATAAATAACAGATTAAATAAAATGACACAAAGAGACAAGGCCAAAAACCACACAAAACGACTACTTGAGGCTAAAGTCACACTCCTGCCATTGAGTATTGACTAGTTTAAAGAAGTTGATACCCTGGGCTTATTATGAGACACAATATGTGATGTTGCAGTAAAACAAGAGTGAAACTAATGATAGTCGAGTCCAGTGATGTTACAAACCAACTGGCGACTATGAAGTCTGAGTGTTTTTGCTGGTTGTGCTCGAACTCTATCATTAGTTAACATTGACGCTAGTTTAACCAGATGAACAATGAAGCTGATGATATTTGAGTTTCTCCTTTAATGAACTCTCCCAAATTTTAATACTGCCATTCCTCAGTAAATAAGACATTACAATTATACTGGTTTATACTGATATACAGTAGCTCAGTAAATGTGATGACTGGAAGAAGGTTGTAGCTGTATTTGTTATTTCAGGCTTCAGTGACTCATGAGGTTTTACAACCATCAGGTAGACAAAAAGCACCCAGCAACGCGCAGAACTACACTTATATACAGTATGTAGGTTATATATTTTGGCATACAATATATTATCAGTTCCATATATGCCACTGTTGTTCAGATGATGTTTTCTCTTGTTAAATGACTGAAACCTTAAGATATGGTGAGTCTCACAGTTAAGTATCGAGCTTCTCTTTCCATTTAAATCTTTGATGCACACAGAGTCAGCCAGGCGTATGAATAATGAACAAACACAGGGTTTTACTCCATCTGTGGGAAGTTGAACCATTTTAATAGGAAGGAAATTACATTTAGGGGAATTTAACCTCTGTTAATTTGTTACGAAATATAGATCTGTTCCTGCCCTTTGTTACAGATGTATACTATCAGTTAAAAGTTTGGTCAAATCTTTTCATTTAATTTAAATAAAGTGCAAGTTTGACTGGTAATGTATATAGTATAGATCTGTTTGTGCCTTTTGTTACAGATGTATAGAGAATAGATCTGTTTCAGTCACAGTGAAATTACTAAATGTACAAACAAAAACTATATTATCCATGAGGGCACATTTAAAATGCAGCCATTATAAAGATGAAAAGTGTCTCCTGCACATCTTTCAGAGCTTTCTCAAACAGTCTGTGCAGCAGTTGGTTCACACTTCTTCCAAACGCTGTCATTTTGATAGTGAGTTTTCAGGTGAGCGATAAGAAAACTTGAAGATAAATTCACAACTTTGGGAATCTTTTTATTATGTCATTTAGCATTTCTTTGGTTGTTTGTGAACAATAAGTTTTTTTTGTGTCTGTTGTTTTTACAACAAACTGCAAAAAGTTCATCCTTTAAGCAGGATAAAGTGAAAAAGGCAGTAGGCTCCATCCAAGACAGGAAAGTCTGTGGATTCAATGCGATGCGTCCCAGATGCGAAATCTTCCCAGTGCGGCAGTGCGGTGCGATCCGCACGTCAAGTGCATTGGCCGTGCGAGCGCGCTCCCGATTTTACGCATATCCGCACACCTGCAAGAGTTGAAAATATTGAACTCCTGCAGCTGTTTCGCATGACAAAAGCCAATTAGAGTCTTTGTTGATGATGACGTCAGGCCGTCGACACGGACACCGGTCTGTTCACCCATTCCATGGAGTAGAAGCTGTGTGTGACCACCTGGAGCTGTATGACACGGCCTTTATAACCGGGACTGGACTAGGAAGGATTTGGCGTGAAGGAGAATCAGCGAGGAGGTGGTAGTAGCAGGTAAAGTAGCAGTTCTCTCTATAGTTTTCATCTTTGAAAGCCGGCACTGAGCTAGGATATCATTAGCCTCAAATCACACCGGCTTTTTTCACTGGTGGTTCATGTTTGTGAAAGGAGTAAAAGGAGCGCAGCACCTCGCTTCAGCAGGCGGTGAAACTCACCGAGTTGGATGTGACGCTGGTGGGCGGGGCTTCGCTTCAGACGTGCGTATGATGCTTATTGGGGACATTTTTTGATCCTGCGGACCCTGCGGTATGTTGCGTATGGCAAATGCATCCGGTGTCGCAGAAGACGCATTCGGTGTGAATGCAGCATAAGAGAAGCGCTCAACAAAAACTCAGAGCTTGGATTCACCCTTAGGGAACAAAGGAACAAACATCATGCAGCTCAGAAGATCCCAAATGTTGACTATGGCGACGACCTAGCAGTAGTGGCAGACTACCTGAAAGACGCAACAGCACTACTTCATTGCATTGAAAAAGAAGCCAACGTAATCGGGTTATATGTCAATTCAGAGGAAACTGAAATCATATGCCTCAACCAGGATGCATCCACAAGCATGAAAAGCCTTAGTGGTGGTATGAAAAAGCAGGTGGATGATTTCAAATACCTAGGGAGCTACATTGCATCAACCAAACAAGATGTAAACATTAAACTTGGAAAAGCATGGGGAGCACTGAATGGAATGGACCAAATCTGGAGGTCTGATCTCGCCGACAAGTTAAAGAGAAATGTATTCAGAGCTACTGTAGAGTCTGTCCTTATATACGGTTCCATCTCATGGACCCTGACATCGAAACTTGAAAGAAAGATAGATGCTGCTTATACGCAGAAGCTCCATGCTGCTCTTAACCGGTCTTGGAAAAACCATCCTACAAACAAAGAACTATATGACAACAATGCAAGTAAATATTCTCATAAAGGTCAGCTTTATACATCTTTAATGTCTAATATTTGTCTATATTATTTGTACTTTTTTTATATAAATAATCTTAACTTTCTCTCCAGAAATTTTCTCTAAATGGATCTCTTTTAATTTTGAGTTTTGACTCCTGCCATATAACTTCCTAATGAGTAACTGCAGGGTTTAAAAACACTTTGGAAAGCATTTGCAGTAAATCTGAAGCTCATTTGGCTGCAAAACGAGAACCAACTTGTTTTCATCGGAAATCCTGATATTCATGCAAAACCAGAGAAAATACATTAAAGCACCAAGCGTCTTAATTTGAAACAATTTTTTAAAATGCTTTGGTCGCTCTCCTGTGCTTTAATGCGGCTTTCACTACGAGCCTCCTCCGAAAGGCAGACCTGAGTTTGTCTGTTCACAGAAATCCACGACATTCCTCACAATGCTGGGAAACCCCAGACAACTTCTCTAAGACGTGGGAGAAGACGAAGATCATGAAGTTCCTAAAAAACACATACAAAGCAAGGAGGAAACACCCACCGCAACGAGCAGTGTGTAAATTATCAGACCATACTAAAAAAAAAAAAATGAAGTTGACCTCTTTTTGTCCCCGATTACTGCAAATTTTCACTCATACGACAGTTCATCTGCTTGTTTTTAAAATTAAACTAAAGATAATTTACTTTGATAACATAGCCCCGCACCTTTACCCTCTGACCCTGCACAGCCAGCGCCGCTACATGCTAAGCTAACCAAAACATGTGGGATCGGTCACAGGTACGGAGTTCCGTCAAAGTCTCAGAGGAAGACCGCACATTTAACGTCTGCAATATGTCGAGCACAAAGATTAATTTTCAAGTTTCCTTATCCCTCACCTGGGAAGATACACAACATGTTTGGAAGGAATATGAATATGCAAAGTCTGTCAAAAAAAGGCTTGAAATAATGCAGAATACACAAATACCTCACCAAACAACCCACAAAATGACTAAATTTGTACATTTTGACCTTTCACTTTGACAGGAACAGATCTATTGTTAATAAATCTGAAAAAAAAAAAAAGGACAGGAGCAGATCTATTCTTTACACCTTGCAGACATTTATAAGAACACAATGATTAACTAACACACTGTACATGCGTAGGTTAATTCCAGCTTTGTGACCCCTGGTGACAGATCAGTCTGATGTTCTTCTGTGTGTTGTTAGACACATTAGGTCAAATGTGGCAATGTAAAAAAGATGTGGGTGCACTACCTGAGCATAGTCGCGCTCTACAGCGGCTCTTTTCTGACTGAAGATCCTGCAGAGAAAGAGATAAAAACAAAGTAAATAATCACTTTATAATGGTTTTGCTACAGTGATATACATTCATTTAGCCTCATTCAGAGGGCCAAAGTTGAAAAAGTTCTGTTCTGATCTCCCTAGCAAAAGCGAGGCATGAAGTGAGCATCTACAGACACTCACACTCATGAATATGAATAAGTAGGCCCCAAAACAGCCTGTTTATAGAAGCCTCATGAAAGTGACTTTTCAGAAGGCTAAAACTCCAGAAAACAGGCGAGTTTGAGAAAATAAACCTCAAATATGTTGTTGAGGTTCTTAGAACAAATAGAAATGGGTGAAAAATAGGAATGGGAATCGAAAACCGGTTCTTTCTGAGAACCGGTTCCCAGTAATCCAATTCCTAGGAATCGTTTGCTTGCTTGCCTGTCAATTCCACTTATCGGTTCCTCTTACTTGGCAAATACATAACAAACTCCTCCAGGTCCTGTATATTGTGTTTATGCTAGCACCAAGTGAAGCTCCTTCCACCATATAGTTGTTTGCTGTCCACCGCGGAGAATCCACCTCCTCCACCTGCAGTTGTGCTGTCCTCCATGCTGTGTTTGTAGCATCTCTGTTGCTACGCTACTCACTTCCGGGTTCTGCGCATTCGTGCAAAAGTTGCTTCTTGCACAAACTTTTCTTCCAAAAACAACAAACTTCAGCTAGAACACACACCTCGTTGCCAGTTTATGTCCTCATAATAAGTATCAGACACGGGAGACGGACTGGTACTGATCCTTGTCTTTAGTTTGCTCTTTCACACTTTCACACACACACAGACCCAGCTGATGACGTCACATGTAACAACGGGGACGGCGTCTCTGAAGGTCCAATTATAGAAATGTAAACAAAGGCTAAACGAAAGCTTTACCATTTAAATACATAATTATTAATTCATCAACTTTTTATAGCGCTGTTGTATATATTATTATCAAGTGAAAACAATCTATACCTGGTGGATTAAAAAAGAGCTGATATTCCTGCAGGGAATGAAAAGGACAAAGATAATATAATAAAGAGTTAAAGCAAACAAATCTATTTGTATTATTTAATTCCCTCACCCAATGAGAATTGATAAAAGAATCGGTAAGGAATCGAATCGATAAGCAGTATCGATAATGGAATCGGAATCGCTAAAATCTTATCAATTCCCATCTCTAGGGAAAAATAGCATATTACTGGACATTTAAAGTGACAGCAGGGGAAAACAAATGTTGAGTTCATGAGGAGCCTTTAAAACCAACAACAGCAGTTTGGTTACTGGTTGTTTAGAAGCAGAAATAAATAACTAAAAATACAAATCAGACATCACTGCTGATATTCACCACTTTCTTTGTGTTTAAGTGACTTATTTAATATAAATTCAGCATAGAAGGCTGATCAATCATAAAACAGTGCCCACTTTGTAATATTCCATCACTATGAAGGCCTGAATCCAGCCCATGAACCACAGGTTTGACACATGCCAAATGGCTCAGGCAGATTCAAATGTTGTAAAGATACAGCCTACAACCTCCACTTTCATCTGCTTTAACAAACACAGGGCAGCGCTCTGAGAAAGACTCATTAAGTCTTTAAACAAGTCTCCACCTGGCCCACCGCAATCATTACTGCTTCCCTTTACTCCTCATTCTTTGGGTTTCCAGCTCTGATTTCCTGTAGTTACACTAAATGCTTCCCACTCTGTTCACTGAGTCTTTCCTGGCAGTGAGCTTTTCCTCTTGGGTCGAGTTACAGGACCCCAAGCAGCGAACACTGGGCCGTGTGAACATCTGTCATGAGCTCTCAGCGAGCTGAACTCACACACACACTGTGCTCACCTCAAGTCCTCCAACAGGTCACACTCCACCTGGTGCTTGATGTGCAGTCGGCTCGTCTGCTCGGCCTGAGTGTGTTTCAACTCCTGAGTGACTCGGACCTGCACCAAGCAGAGCACGGCTCATCAGGAAACATGTGCACAACGTACAAAGATCATGACAAACAAAAACACACAAACAATGACTGCAAACACATACCAAACGGCAACACAAATGCACAAAATGATTCCGAAAACCCAGAAAATGACAACGAAAACGCACAAACACTTTCAAAAACATAAAGACTGTCTTGTCAAACTTCAATATGTCTGTCAGTCAGTCTGTCCATCTCCTCAAAACACTTGCTACACATTCAACCTCCTGGTTTATCAGGAAAGAAAAGTGTCAAGTTATGCGATATTCTCCCAAAACATGTCGGGGAGGATATATTTTGTGTCAAGAAATGAATTCTGTCATATCCATCTGTTTTCTGCGATCACGGAAAATCTTAGGCCATATTAAATTAGAGCTGCAGCCTTAAAACATTCCTGTGTGAATTTGTATTTCACATTTGTTCAAAACAAGCAGATTGTCAATAATTGCAATGTTTAATAACAGATTAGTTTCAACCTGTACGACCCGTACTCAAACTGTTTTGTATAATTTTGTGTACAGTTACACTCCTAACTGTGTACACAATGATAAATGAAAAAACTTCCGACTTTCACGTCAAAGTATTAATATTATGCTGTCATTTACATGTGGGTGTGTAAAGACCAGGACATAATAATGGTAAAATTACACACATTTTATTAAACTAAGACTTAACCCTAAAAACTTTAAAATTACTCAAGTGGTGAGTCATTTTAGTATAAAATAACAAATTAAGGTTATTGATTCATCAAATGAATCTGTTTATTGTTACAAAACAATTAATTTGAAACTATAAAACGTGCATATAAACAGCATGTTTATGATTGTACATGGACTATGCAAAAAAAAAAAAACTAAAAAACTTGTTCGATAAATTCATTTGTTTTATTAATGATTGCAATCATGGCTACACTTCTACAAATGTTTGAGTTTAATTCAACTTAAAAGATAAATATGCAGAAACCTTAGACATGAATCAATATTTTCTAAACCAAGCAATAAAACCTGCGTGTATTAGCAGCAGATTGTTTTAGGTCATACGTGGATTTTTGGAAAAACAAAATTGATCCAGGTTTTTTGTAATTAGATACATGTGAGCATTTATTATTTAGTGAATCCTTTCCCTGTTCACTACATTTAACCAAAGTCAAACTATACTCTTGGTGAAAAGCTTTGTGTCAGAAAACTAATGTTTGTCCAACTAGTGGAAGACAAAAAAAAAAAAAAAAAAAACCCATCCCATTCCAAAGTCCATATAAAAAAACTGATATTTTTATGTCTAGGCGCTTAAAACTTTATTTACACAACTTAATGGTCGAAATCTTGAAATTTGAATTAATATTGTACGTGTACTAGAGTTGGAAAAGATACATGAATAAGTGTGAACTACATTTGGGATTGTTTTCCAACTTTTTCCTGCTCCTGCAGAGCGTCGGCCTCTCTGCAGTGGCCCGTTAGACGGAGGATTGTTGCGGAACCAAAGCGAATAAAAACTATATTTTCTCAAATCAAATAATTATTTTTACGGGGTATTAAAGCGCCGAATAAAAGCGGGAACTATGAAAAGTGACTATCAAATATGAACTTGCTGTTTATTTACATTTGTTACACTTTTGTGTTAGGTTAAAGTAGTTTAGCCCTAGTTTTTGAATGGTTTACGCAAGACCGTGACCGCTTGAGAAGCGGGGGACGCTAACGGGATTTTATTGCACAAAAATTAGGACACTTTAAACAACTTTTTTAAACGATTTTTAGTGTTTAATAGCTTTCAATTGTGAAGGAAGAATAAAAGTTAAACTTTAAGATCAGTAGAATATGGTGGTTTCTGCGATAAAAGCTGGATTTTTCGAGTTTTACTAGGCAAGCAAAAACAAAGCGTACATTTCCATTAAATATGCAGCAGTCCGTCGAAGTCGCGGAGGCCAGAAACACAGAAACCCGCTACAGGCTCACCTTTCTCGGCGGAGGCTGCATCCTCGTCCCTGGACATAAACTCCACGGAGAAAAGTGGTGTTAGGAAAAGTTGGTGAGAAAAGTTTGGGACTAACGGAGGAGTTTTATCCCGAGTCAAGCAGCCATAGTGAGCCTGCCGAAGCGTGAAGGGACTCCGTGTGAAAACAGTGAGAGGGGCCCGTGGAGACTTCAAAATAAAAGACCGAAGAGAGGGCGAATACACAGAAATTGTTCACGGCTTCAAAATAAAAGACGAAAACAAGAATTAGTACAAGGTCGAAGAAGAGCATATTCATATCTATACACACAAGTTCAACCCATCAATTAACTTAAAATAAAGGCTGAAAATAACAAATACTACACATTAGAAGCTTTAAAAAGCACCCAAACTGCTTACAAAAATAAAAAGCAGAAGACAAAAACTGTTAATGACTTGAAACTAAGAGAGCAGAATAAGAGGTAGTACAAGTTCAAAGTAGCAAACAACCTATTGATTACTTTAAAAATAAGATTGCAAAACAAACAAAATTCAATTCAATTCAACTTTATTTGTACAGCACAAATGACAACAATGTAATCTCAATGTGCTTATCAAAATATAAAATTCATAATGAGAAAGAAAAAACCAACAAGATCCACATGAACAAGCATTTAGCGACAGTGGAAAGAAACGACTCCCTTTTAACAGGAAGATATATTACACATTAAAAGATCAGATACTTCAAAATAAAAGACCAAAGAGCGGGACATTACACAGAAGCAGTCAATGACTTCAAAATAAGACACCAAAGCTAGAGTAAGTACAAGCTCAAAGAAGCACACGCCAGGCAAGTACTTCAAAATAAAAGGCCAAAGACGAGCGTTTCTACAGATTGAAAAATCAAAGGAGCACAAAAACTGGTCACACAAAAATAGCACACGACATAAGAATTTCTTCAAAATAAAAAATAAAAAATAGGACGAATACACAAACACTGTAGAAGAGGGAGGCAGAAGGGTCCAATGCTTTGTTTGAGTGGGCCAAGGAAGGGCCTTAGGTGCCCTAATCATCGGCCATGGTGGGGAAGGAGTTGGAGCTGGTGGAGGAGGTTGAGCATTTCATTCATACTACATATATTTGGTCTCACCTCTAAATTCAACATCAGTTCTGGAGCTAAAGTCTTTCAGAGGTGCTGGATTTACTCTTTTCCTAAAGTTTTTCTAGGGCAGAGGTGAAGGGCCAGGGTGGTTTTTTATTGCGACCCCCAGACTGGCTGCCTGTACATTGGGGTTTACCCCGCTGGGTGAGAGGGTTGCTTCCTTAAACCTTTAGGTTAAGGTACGTGCGCTCACTGTTGTTTGTGCATACGCGCCAAAAGGCAGTGCAGATTATCCATCCTATTTAAAGTACCAAGGAGGGGTACATGGATTGTGCCCCATCTGGGGACTCAAATGTCTCTCTTGAGAACTTCAACAATTATGTGGGAAATGACAGTGTGACCTGGAGGGGCGTGATTGGGAGAAAGGGCCTGCACAATCTAAACCTGAGCATTGTTCAAATATTGGACTTCTGCACTAGATGAAGTTTGTCATAACATACCCCATGATTGAGAACTAGGCGGTCCATCAGTGCACTTTGCATGAAGACAGCCTCTGCTGTAAGTCAATGACTGACTTTGTTGTTTTTTCACCCAACCCACAGCCTTGTCTTCTGGACACACGGATGAATAGAGGAGCAGAGCAGTCAACTGATCATCACTCAGTGGTGCGTTGGGTCAGATGGCAGGGGATAACACCACGAAGCTCGGGCAGGCCCAAACATGTATTGAGGTCTGAGGGTCTGGTGGGAACGCTTGGCCTAAGAACCTGTAAGGCTGACCTTTAATCCCTACCATCACACCAACAGAACTTTAACCACTTCCCAAGGGTCGAGTGGGATATTGAGCTAGATTTTGTGGAGGCGGCTTCTGTGGCCACAAGGCTGCCGATGCCAGTAATGGCGGAAATCCTGTAACCCACTGTTGGACACCAGAGGTGAAGTGAGCCATCAGGTGGAAGGAGACACCCAGAGCAAGGTTGGTCTGTGAGTCTCTGGAAGCTGCTAACAGGTACTGGTGTGCTAAGCAAAAGCTCAGTCGTGAGAGGTGTTTGTTGAGACCATGGCGGAAGACTATCAATCAGCTCTAAAGAGATTCTAGCAAACCACCTGAGACAGTTCATATATGATGTTATTTTCCTGGGCTGGTTGAAGTTATATTTTGGTTGAGCTTCTTTGGATGGAGAGTCATTCACCGATAGGATTTGTGTTTTCTATGTTCATTTTATAGCTTTAAAAGTATCCATAACTTTCCAACTGGTTCATCAGCTTAGTGAGGCGGGATTCAGGTTTTGCTAAACTGATCAACACATCATTAACAAATAACCAAGTTCATCTTTAGTGCCTCTCACTTCCATCCTTTTTATTGCGTCATTTTGCTGTATTGTTTAAACTGGAGGCTCAATAAAGACCACAAAGAGTGTTGGAGATAATATCAATGTCTGGTTGACCTCTCTAGTTTAAAACCCATTATTTACTTTCATTTATTTTTCATAGTAGAGTTATTCTCACAAAGTTTATGTAGTTCAGCATTGATATTGGCCTATAATTTTTGCATCATTCTATTCCTTACTTTCCTTTGGTATTACTTTTAACGATGGTTTCTTTCAAGAAGGAGGGCACTCTTCTTTATTTTACCGTTTGATTTAATGAGGTCAGTTATCTTTTCAAAGTGTTTTACCACTCAGGTGGGAAGCCATCACTTCCTTGTGCCTTGTTTCAGTTTTTTAATAGCACTCTCTAGGTTGTTTTCTGTAATCTGAATTTATGATTGTGTTTTGTAGATAACCTGACTGGTAAATCCGATGAAATAAAAAAAGTTGTCATATTTTCCTCTCCTTTTTTAGGTTGTGAGTATAGGTTCCTACAGTATTCTTCAAATGTTTAATATTTTTCAGTTGTTAGGTCTCTGATTTTATGAATTGTGCTAAGTCGTTGCTTTTTCCTTTTCATACCCCATCAAAATAGGTTTGTCTTAAACTGTAATTTTCTTTTCTATTTCCTTTTCTAAAAGTTCATCAACTTTACTTTTACCTTTTATTTATTGAACTTTTCTGGAATGTTATTTCTTGTTCTAAACTTCTAACCTCTCCAGTTTTCTCTTGGAATTCCTTTAATCTGGTTCTCTTTTGGAAAGTAGTATATGACATTAGCTTTCCCCGAAGCACAGCTTTTACTGTCCACTGGTTTTCATTGTCTTTCCTATAGATATATGATATCTATATCCTTTTCAAGCTTTCTTACAAGGTTTTTAAGGGTACCTGTGTTTATAAGCTCTTTCAAAAAACCATATGTAATACTAGAGGTTTAATCAGGTTATTTTCTGTAAAAGTCCCTGTAGGGTAGACAGCACATTAACCGGAGGGTTGGACTGGATGATTCCCTGTAACCAATTCTGTTCATAACTTTTATGGACAGAATACCAAGACGACCGCAGCCAGGTGGTGGAGGGGGTCGAGTTCAAGGGCCAAAGGATTTCATCTCTGCCGTTTGCAGATTATGTTCTATCCTGTTGGCCCCATTTAACAGGAAGGTTTGCTGCAGAGTATGAAGTGGCTGGGATGAGAATCAGCAACCCCAACTCTGAAGCCAGTCTGAAAAGTAGACTGCCAACTCCAGGTCAAGGAAGAGGTCTTGTCTCAAGGGGAGGAGTTCAAGTATGCCAAGATCTCTTTCACAAGTTACAACCAAATTTCACGGAAAATCAAACAGCGGATTGGAGCAGCTTCTGTAGTTAGGCAGAAGCTTAACTGGTCTGTTGTTGTAAAGAGAGAGAAAAGCGAGAAGGCAAAGATCTCTGTTTACTAGTCAATCTATGTTTCAACCCTCAACTGAGGGTTTTAATGACCAAAAGAACAAGATCACAAGTACAAGCAGCTGAAATTAGTTTCCTCTGCAGGTTGCCTGAGCTCAGCCTTATACTGTATATGTTGGCTGGTCTGAGAATGCCATGGGATCCGTAGGAAGAGCTGGTGGAAGTGGCCCCTGCGACCCACAAAAGTATCTGACAACCAAATGAAATGGAAATGAAGCATCATAGTAACATAGGCTGGACTACACTGCCTGTTTGAAAAGACCAATGAAATCATCCAACAATAGCACTCTGTCTTGCCTTTATTTTTTCATGACAAAAAAATAGAAGATATCAATTGTACTAAATGGAATTGTACATTTTTCCTTTTACAATCAAATCTATTAACGGCCATTACATGTTAAGGCAGAAGTCACAACGGGCCCCAGATAGCCCGCATGGACCATATGAGGTGCCCTCAGGAGCTCTAGTCACCAATGAGCTTTGTCTAAAATCTGATTTACTTTCCAGGATTTAAACCCTTAAAGATAAATACAGATGAGAGATGTAGATAATAATTATTAGAGTTAAATACAGCTGTATGAATTAAGTTTTAGTATTAAATGAACCATCTTTAAATGCTTATTTTCACTGAAACATTGTGAAAAATGATGTTAGGTGTATGTTATATATATATATGTACATCAGTGGTATGTTATGTACAAGAAACATTTTTAAAAACACAAGGTAGATTTTCATAAAACATGACATGTTTGTTCATTTTTACATGTTTCACAATTAGTTAAACGTTGTTTGTTAGTAGCTAGTAAAACGGAAACATGGTTTTCTATGAAATTTAATGAAAATGAAACAATTGCATAAATTAGGAGAAATAGTCTTTCATGTTGAAACCTCAAAATTTCCTGCCTTTTTTAGGTTACTGCTAGCTTACCTTACTAGCTTTGCCTCTAATTAAAGTGAAAGCATGAAAATGTAGAGTTTAAAAAGCTTTTTAAACTGGTAGCCCTTAGGACTAAACCATACTTATGAAGTAGCTCACAGTTTCAGAAAGGTTGGTGACCCGTTTTAAGGTAATATAAAATGAAAATGCAGGTTGTTGAAATTCCTAAACCATTTGAAGTCAATAAAAAGAAAACAAACAATAAAGCCAGTTTTAATAGCGCCAAAACATTTGATTTGGAAAAAAGTACAAAAGTGATTCTGAATGTCACAGTAAGAAACCAGTCCGAAAATGTGGTTGTGACAGGTGTGTTGGGTTTAAAAGCATCTTCTACATACATGTGAATTTCATCTGGCCTCGCCATACACATACTTTATTCACTAAAACAGACACAAGCAATATTTTAAATACAATGCCTGTTCCCAGTAAAAACATTTAAAATTGTTTCTTAAAAAATAAAAAATAAAAGGGAGGAGGAAAAAGTAAAGAGGTTCGACCACAATGCCATCCCATACTTGGCAGTAAATCCATGCAGTATTACTATCGTTCCACTAAAGAGAAACAGCAAAGCACTACAGCTGTCACACAGTGAGAAAGAGGGTAGAGGGTCCATCATATCAAAGAGTCCATTAGATGGTTCATGAATAGTTACTGAGCGTTATGTACTATTGAGCCGAAGCACAATGGTCACCCTTCTAACGTTTGCATACATTGTAAAGTTGTTAATGGTCTCCGTTAGGGACAATTATTCTTTCATAACCGTGTCCACTTAGAAAAATATAACTAATTGCTATTGAAGAAACCCTTAGAAAATGTAGGGTGTTCTCTGTTGTTAGGAAACTACCAAAGCTAAGATGAACAGTTGAATAAATAAAAACAGAGGGGCAAAAAATTATATCAATACATGGACGAGTTGCATTGTGTTTTGGCCTGGCAGTGTTAAAAGTGAGAGCTCCATCCTCCATAATAATCCAAAGTCTTGACCTATTGATCCAGTGAAAAAGTTCCTGTAAAATATTCAAAATATGCAGACATTTAGAAAAAATATTTACCAAATGGTTCTCATGTAGATCCTTGTCTTAGACTTTATCGGTTACAAAGTAACTGATGTCAGTGGCAATGAGGTAACACAGGAGGGAGGCTTTCACAGTGTTACAAAACTGAAGCCGCTCTGTGTTGTTACCCGTCTGCTCACCTACTGTTAGGGCAACAGCAGTGAGCTTCCTGAGCGGTCAAACTTTTTCCCCTTTGAGAGAGCGGCTACTTGTTTCATCAGCTCCCTGTTCTTGGTCTGTGGAAACAAACCAGCATTTGTCTATATTAGAAGCATAGTTACACACACACACACACACACACACACACACACACACATATATATATATATATATAAAAAAACACCAAACATCCTCATTGAACCAATGTGCTTTACAATCAACGGTCATATGGTAGCCCAATAATAAATGTGGCTCGTCAACTATTAATCTAGTTTGTTGCTGGCTTGCAGCACAAATACACTGGACTACACTGCTAGAAGCAAGCAATATAACAGCCTCCTTTACCAAATGATTGAATCTAGTCCAACTCTTCACATTTTGTCAAATTATTATAATTTGGTATATTTTGTTGTAAAAAATAAAGAGTGACTGCCCTCTATTGGTCAGCACCTGGCTATTGCAATCGAATCATGTTTTGGAGGTGGCTTTCAGAGGTGAAACTCATGGGTTACAAGTAATGGTAAAATGGTAAATGGACTTGATTTATATAGCACTTTATCACCACACTGAAGCAGTCTCAAAGCGCTTTACATATCAGCTCATTCACCCAGTCACTCTCACATTCACATACCAGTGGGACAGGACTGCCATGCAAGGCGCTAGTCGACCACTGGGAGCAACTTAGGGTTCAGTGTCTTGCCCAAGGACACTTCGACACATAGTCAGGTACTGGGATCGAACCACCAACCTCTCGATCAGAAGACGACCCTCTACCACCTGAGCCACGGTCTAATTTACAGTACTTATGTTACTGTAAATCAGTTGCTTTTAGGGGTACTTGAGTATGTTTCTAAATCAGTAATTTTACTTGTACTAAGTATGTTTTAAAAGAAGAATCAGTCATTTGTTACATTTCTACACTGAACTGTTACTGAGTAAATTATTGTTTTTCGTTTTAAAATGATTAACGGCGTCGGACATTGTGTAACTACAAAAAATGAAATGACCAGACAACAATCAAATGCATCACATCGTAGTCGACCAGCCAGATTAAACTTAGAATGCACAACGCCACCAAAACAGCATTGAATGCCGGTTATTTTACTTAGAGCCTGATCATTCTTTTTAAATTTGAATTGAAATTATTGGTGTTATTTTTAATTTTTTTAAATAATTGTATATTTTGACAAACCTTTTATTTCATACAGATGCCTTTGTGGATAATAAATTAGGTTCTAATTGTGCAAGATTATGTCTCTTCCTTTTTAAGTTTATACAAAAGATGTTTACTGTGTGCTAGGGAACCGTGGCAAGATTTCTTACCAAAAATAAACATGGGGGATGAAAATAACTAGTAACTTTTACTTTGAGTACTATTTAATTGAGCTACATTTCACTTGTACTTGAGTACAATTTCAATCAATTTCTACCGTGAAAATGCGCACCTGTCAACTCTGTGGCCAGTAGGTTGGTTAAAGAGAATTGCGATAGAGAGGTATAGTAAATATTGAGTAGTTATTCATTTTATAACCACAACTGATATCAAATGTATGCAAAATGTGAAAAATCCATGCGTCAGTTAGCCGTGGATAAAAAGCAGACAATGTTATGGATCGCTAGAGTTCACCACTGTTCCCAGTAACCTTATCCTCACCAGCTATTAGCAGACGAGTGCATAGTCCAAACACAGCATCTGGTAAAAACTCTTTAATTTTCTTCAACACGTGTGGCTTGTGTTTCAGCTCTGTGATAGTTACTGTACAGTATACCATATGTTGTGTCGCTATGCTAGACCTTTACAATTTTGTTTTGCTTTTTTTACCAACAAGAAATGTTTTAGCGAGCAGTGAAAAAAGATACAAGTGTTCATACCTGCTGTTGTTCCATTGCTTCTTTGTGTGACTTCTCCATTTGGTTCATCTTCACTCTCATGTTGGATTCCTGGTACTGGAAGTCAGCTTTAATCTCTGTGAGCTGAAGACGTGGGGTTTTTTCCCCAGTCAGTCAATAGCTCAAATTAAAGAACATTCTAACTGTATTGATGATATTAGCTTGTCGCCTACCTTTCTGTCCTTCTCCAGAATGGTCTGATCTCTCTGCTGCAACATTCTCTTCAGTGACATCACTTCCTCTTTCAATTGGCTGATGAGGATGAAGTTGTCCGTTCCTCCAGAATCCATAGACTGGGTAATGGAACTACTGATGGATGAAACGGGGAAATCATATTGTGAAGCGCAATTAAATATTCAGTTTTCCAAAAAAATTGTTTGAAAGGGAACTTGACTCCCCCTATAAAGGCGACATGAACAAAATAAACCGTCTTCGCCCTGATTTTGAATTCCTTGCGACTACAGTGCCATCAGGAAGTACTGACTCATAAAGTTATTCTACAATTTAAATTGTTACAGCGTGATCTCAAAACTGATTTGACCTAAGTTTCATTTTTTTAAATGAATCTACACAAATTAGCACTTATTGAAAAGGTAAATACAGAGTTTCATATATTTGAGTACATTTGATTGAAAATGCTAACATTAAAAAATAACAGCGACATAACAATTGGTTTAATATTTATTGAAACAACTTTGGCAGCATTCACAGCCACAAGTTTGTCTACAATTTTACCTAAAAACAAAATCCCGATTTTTTTACTTTGAAAACTCGATTTTCGATTCTGATTTTTTCCTCCCCCTTTAAAAAAAAAAAAATACAAAAAAAAAAAAAACACTGGATTTAGTGATTGCAAGTATCTTCTTTAAATTGAAAAAGTGAAAACAAATGTCCGTATTGGGAATAAAGCGCAACTGCAAAGCTTTAACAAAGAATGTGAAATCCCCTGTGGGTTTGGTAAAATAACAACCCTCACCAAATTCACATTTAAAAATAAATAGGCTGTAATGGGGGTCCATCACGTTAAACATGTGTTTGAAACTTGATCTTCAACAGTTTGTAAAGGGAGAGAGACTTTTACCATGATTACACATGATTAAACGGGAAAATAGGTTTTTCCGATTTTGACTTTTTAAAAATTCCCCTCAATAAATTATCCGATTTCGATTTTATATCGATAATCGTGCAGACTTATTATATATATATTGCACAGCTGCTATTTTACCCCTGATGCAGACTTGTCTATCATTTCCTGCACAGATGGTGTTAGCAAGGTGAAAGGTGATGAGCAGTACCTCCTCCTATTCTCCAGATATGACGCTTGCAGTATAGACCAAAAAAAATAGGAACAATATTGGTTTCAAAATACCAGAGAGTTTTGTTTGTCCAGGTCAGAGATCCATAAGGAGCCTTTTGACAAACTTGGAGCGGACTGCTGTGTACATACACTTAGAGTAAATTGCCTTCTCTCCCATTGTCAGTTTTGTTTTATAGTTTCCTTCTTACAAGTATTGCAAATTGTGTTTGTTCTCACTCCCTCGACAAAACCAAAACATCTTTCTTGCACAGTATACATATGGGTCTTAAATGAAAGTTAACTCAAACGTCTGTCATACCTGTCCCCATTGGATGGCTTCAATTCCAGTTTTGGTTTTTTCTTTGGAGTCTCTTTCTGAATGGAAGATGACTTATGGCTGTAAATGCAAAGACATTTACATGGTTACATTTTCTAACAAAAGAAGTTGCCATAATATATTTTGTGGTACCTCTGTTTCCACAGTCCCTGCTCCTGCTCAGGACTTAAACTCCCACTTAATCTGTGGCAAAAGGGTAAAATCGGTAAAAAACACTTTTTAAGACTGTTATACCTTAAAGTATCAGTCTTGTTTGAGTAAAGCATCACAACTTACTTGTGGTGAGAACTGCTGTGTCTGTGTGGATGGTGGTGGTGGTGATGGTGATGATGGTGTGATCTGGAGTGATGGTCCTTCTCATTCAGGGATGAGGAGTTTGAGGAACCAAAGCCCTTTCTCTGCTCCTTGGTCTTCTGCAGGACTCGGCGGTAGGACAGCGTACACAGCCAACAGAGCAGTTTTCCATCCACCTGTTAGGCAGGTACGAAACCAAAGCTTGTAGGACTCGCTGTAATCAATGAAATGCAAACCCTTGTTACAAAGTTTTACCTTCCTACGGCCCTCCTCCTTACGATCAAATGCACATTGTTGTTTGCACTGTTCACAGGTTTGTGGAGGTCCATATTTCTTTTCTGAGTTAGTGCAACGCTGACACTTCGTCCCAATGAAGGCTGCAATGATGTTACAGTACTGACAAGGCTTGGGCTAAAGAAACACCAAAGAACAACATGTAAACAACAACAAAAAAAGCAAAACAAAAGATACAAAAAGATGATGTAAACTTACTGTTCCAAACTGTTTGACATTCTGGGCACATTTCTTGCAGATTGTGTTGGTTTTGCTGGTAAAACCCAATCATACATTTACACACAAGCAAAATATCGGAATTACAAAAAGTACAATAAAAGTTTCACGACATCAAAAAACACAATCAAATCTCTCACCTTTCCTGTTGAAACTCAGACCGGCAGTATGTGCATTTGACAATTGGATGTGCAATGCGGCACTCCTGTCGTACAAAAATAAAGCAAAACATTAGATGAATGAAGTCATCAAATCAGAAATATCTAATTTTCTTGATTTTATAGTATTGCAAACTGTTGTAAGTTGGTCTGGGCAATATATCAAGATTCACAATATTTTAAGTTTTCTATTTTGGAGATATTGAAAATTACAATATCGCCATATTCTTAAATATATATATTTCTATAGCTTTTTTTTTTAAAATTAAATTAAAATACTTTTTTTAAGAGTCACTTCTTTTGCTACTTCTAAGAACAGCATGAAAAGCTGAGTTTGATGGATTGATGAGCGCGTCCTAACCCAGACCTTCCTCTAAACAAGCCAAACTAAATAACTCACTCACACGTGCTGTCCCTTATAGGAGAAAAAGCCAAAAGTGGCACATATTGTGCAACGGTTTGATAATATTGCGCCTGTGTGGCATTTTAAATCAGGAAATTTAACCCATAATTGTCTTTTGGCCATACTAAATAAAATCATCAAAATTTATATTGTATATCGCCATTTTGAGAAAAAAATATTGAGATATAAGTTTTGCTCCACATTGCTCGGCCCTAGTTGTAAATTGTTTTAATCTGATCACACAACACAATAAGCACAACTATAACATCACATTGCACTCTCACTTTAAAAGTCAACTCTTCCCCGCCCCTTACATTTTCCTACCCTGACTCCTTCTTCCCTGTTCCCTTCCCCCTCACCTAGGTGTAACACTGGCCTCTTTTTAAATCCTCCTTTAATTAAGTTTTTCTTACTTTTTCTTAGGGAGGGCATTTTGTTAATTGCAATAACAAAACCAGCATTGCTGTCGTAAAAAAGATTGGACTTAATATAGTGTTGACCTTCGACAGCATGTGCAAAGTAAAAAAATAAAATAAATAAATTGTTTTAAACAAAGTGTAAATCTGTGCAGATTAGGTTAGGGGGAAAAAATATAGTAAGGAATCAAGAAACAAAAACCACTTGAATGTGATCAAGATTCTTAGTAGATGTTAGGTTTTGCAGGATGAACATGTAGATTTCAGACTACTGTGGTCTACTGTGGGGTGTAAACAAAGCTGGTAGGGGAATGATCGAACCCCGGTTTCGCTGATAAAGTCGTTCTTTAAATCGTTACATAATCTGAGCGCTCTCAACCTGCTGCGTGTTGGATCAACATCACAATAAAACAGTTTACTAAATAATACACTGCCCAATGCAGGGCCTGGGCATCTTGTTTACATCCCTGTTCAAGCTCCCACACAAACCTTGCACAGCTGCTGGCCCTGTGACAGCTCCTCGAACGGATAGCGCTGGTTACACTTGGTACAGGCGTAAAGGGCAGACGTAGCCATTCTTGTACCGTCTACACAGTCACCAAGGAGGAGAAGACCACAGAGTCCAGCTGCAAACTGTACGGATTAAGAGCGTCCTGTCCCTTTTCCTGCTTACCGAGTCCTGTGAGGACACGCTGTGCTGGCATCCAGCGGTAGCTAACCTTAGCTAGCTCGGCTAGTAGCTCAGCACAACAGCGCGATAGCTTAGCTGGAGGGGAGCGGGCGAAGAACAATAAACTCAAAAATATCCCTGATCGTTTACTGCTTACACACCACCCGGACACACAGAGTCCAGGAAACACGGTAACCCCTGGTGTGTGATAGCACCTCCTTTACGGTAGTGTGTTATTTAGGTAAGTTTCAGCTGTTGTTGCCAAGAAATGTATTTTCCTTGTGTTTTCTTCCTCCGTCTGCCGTGATGTAACAGGAAGCGGCGACCGATCCCGAAGAAGAAAGAAACATATCGCGATACGACGAAGATCAGCGCGACCAGCAGTTTGAATTTTGAAGAACCAATCAGATTTCAGAATCTCAGCATATCTCTGTACGTACCTTTGCTCGATCCGACTCTCCTCTTTGTTACTCTTTTATTTGAAAACATTAAAAGGCACTTTATTGATCCATGTTGTTTGATTTTATTTTTGTTGTGTATTTATTTTTTATTTTTTATTTTATAAATAGAGGTTATATTTCCATTTTATACATTGTACCAGATTTAATTTGGAGTTTATTTGCCTCTGTCCCTTGGCGGGTCACACTGCTTTATAACACTTTATAAAAGCGGTAAAGAAGCATTTCATACCCACGTTAACGACATATACAACACAACAGAATATTAATTAGAAAATCCACACATTTCCATCAAATTATTAATTTTTATTTATTTATTTTTCTTTGTCTGCACATGCTGTCAAAAGGTCAACACTATAAGAAGTGCAATCTTTTTAAGACAGAAACGCATATTTTGGTATTGCAATTAAACAATTAAATCAAAAATACATTTAAATGTTAATTTTGTGATTTAAGCAACACGTTGCTTCTTAATCATTGTTTGGAAAATCTCTGATATCAGATTTAGTCTCTGAGCTTGCTGTGACTGACTGAATTACGTGATTGCTGAAAGTTGTTTGAAAGTTTGATTCTTCTGCAAAACAATCAGGTGAGAACAAAAGCCTGGCTGAATTTTATCAAAGATTTTTTTGAAGGTTAAGAACTGATTCAGTTGGTTGAAGACCACCTTCTCAATAATCTTGGCCATGAATGGAAGGTTGCTGATTGGTCTATAGTTAGCCAGTATAAAGGCATCCAGTGTTCTCTTTTTTTAACAGAGGTTTCACAGCAGCTACTTTCAGTGATGATGGTACGGTGTCGGACTGGAATCAGCAGTTAATTATCGGAGATAAATCAGTAGCAATTGACTTTACAACAGTTTTAAAGAAGTTTGAAGGTATTGTAGCAAAGCAACATGTTGATGTGTTCAGCAGCTGAACAGTTTCCTCTATTGTTTTTGGGTTCACTGTAATAAACTAACATTATAGTTGACTCATCCCTCACTGGTTTAAGCTGTTCAAGCTTTTTGTTATTTTGCTGGTTTGTTCTGATGTTTGACCTTATTGATTGTATTTTTTCATTGAAATATACAGCAATTTCATTGCATTTTCCAGTTGACAGTAATTCAGGGTCTATCTGATCTGGGGGGGTTGAGCTTTTCATATACAGAAAACAATGTGGGAGAGTTGTTGACATTTTTAGCAATTTCCGCTTGCTTTGAACAAGCCATCATTGATTTTCCGCAGACTTATTTTGTACAGTTCTAGATTAATTTGAAGTATTGTTTCTCTCCATGTACGCGCAACTCTTCTACAATCATATTTTAAATTCTGCATTATCTCAGTCCTCCTCCAAGGTGTTTTCTGAGTTTGGTATTCTTTTAGTTTTGATTGGAGCCACCACATCTATGACATTACAGACTTTTGTATTAAACTCATCCAAGAGATTATCAACTCCCTCAGCACTCAAGGTTGGTGTTATCGCTATGGCTTCCATAAACTCTGCAGGTGTTGTCATTTATGTACCTTTTCTTAAAACACACAGAAGTAGGGAGAACAGATGTTAGTCTTTAAATAAAAAAAGACAGAAATGATGAGATAGAGCTAAGTCTCTTACGTCAACAGCAGAGATATCAACACCTTTCATAAGCAGTACTTAACCATGAGTGATACAGCATTTATAACAAATATTACCTTTAAATGTTAATTTTGTGATTTAAGCACCACATTGTTTCTTATTAATTGTTCAGAAAATCTCTGATATTAGATTTAACTGCTGAGCTTGCTGTGACTGGAATTATGTGATACCTGAAAGATGTTTGAATGTTTAAATCTTCAGCAAAACAATCAGTATGAGCCATTTAACAAGTGGGATGTAGGAAACAGGAGAAAGCTGTTCCAATAATTGTTCTTTATGTGTTCAAGTGAGTTACATTGTGTGTAAACAGATTTTCAGCTAAATCTCAGAAATAATCAAAAGTTTAATATTTGTTCATGTTTATTTAATATATTTTACAACAATTATTTACTATATTTTACAACAAGGGATTCCCAAAGGATTATTAAAGTATATCTAATCTAATCTAACAAATACATTTGCATGCATTTACATGCTTATATACAAATATTTACAATTCAGTTTGGTTTTCTCTAGCGTTTCTCTCTCTTTCAGCTCCCTTTGCCTCTTCTTGGTGGCCTCCTTCTCTCTCTTTTTCTGCTCATTCCTCACTGTGACATTTTCTTCACCTGTTTTCAAGGCCAGCTCCTGGAGTTCAATGTTCTTTTTGTTATCAGGACCTCCATTTGCTGTGGGGTCCTCTCCTCTGTTAGTCTTGTTAGTCAGAGCCTCCCTCTCTGCTGTGACTAACTTTTCATCTTCCTGCTGTTCTTGCATCAGTCCATTCATCCTCTGTTCATTCTGGCTCTGAAGGTTGAACATAGAAACCAGCATCTCCTCCTCCCTAGTGGACCACCTCTTATTCCATTGTGCATGGGAGTCATAGATGGTCTTCTTGTTGGACTCAACAGTTTGGGCTAAATTCTGTCTTTCGTCCAGCAGCTGCCTCTGTAAAACACCAACATGCTTGTCTTGGCTCTGCAGACTATCTTGGAGGGAGCTGATTTGTGTCTGAAGGTAGATGATCTGAGCCTGAGAGTCCATACAGACATCATTCTTCTCTGAAGCCTCCACCTGCTGCTTCAAAACTTCCATCCTTCTGCTCCAGTGTCCATTCGATTCTGCCATCTTTAACTGAGAAGATGTTTTCAACTGCTCAATCATCTTGTCCCAGTCTTGAAGCTGTTTTGAAGCTTTAGCAGCTTCTTTCTGCTGGTCGTGCAGGGCAGATTTCAGAATCTCATTCTCTGATGAGAGTTTGCTCTCATGGTGCTCCTTCTCTTTCTCAGTCAAGGCCTTCTCCAGTTCAAAGTTCTACTGACTGAGGGCTTGGGTTGCCTTCTTTAAAGTGAGGACTTCATTGTCCTTATCCTTCAGATCCGTCAAAACACCCCAATCCATCTTCATCTCATTGCTATGAAGGTCAGAGAGCTGATTGACTTTATCCTGGTGCTCAAGAGTTACTTTTTGGGTCTCCTCCTGCTGGCTTTGAAGAGCCTTCCTTAAGGAAAGGACTTCCTCCATCAGCTCAGAATTCTGTTGATACAAAAACATTTATAAATACATTACATTCAGGAAATAACACTTTAAGAAAAAAATGGAAACAACTAAAAGTGTTTTGAGAATCCAACACGTCAGTAAAGACACTAAAAAACAATGTGTGTTTTTTTTAAAAATTTGAGTAAAAACTTTAAGTGACTGCCTTCAGGTGTCTTTGATCTCTGAACACATTTATCTCTGTTAATTTCAATTTAAAGAAACTTTAATGTGGTGGTATCAAACAGTGCAGGTGATAGAAATCCACATACCTCTTGCTCGTTCTCCACTGCTGTCATCTTTTCTTCTCTCTGATGTTGTTCACTCCGTGTGTTGTTGTTTATCTTTGACAGTGTGTTGTTGTTTGTCTGAAAGACACAGGTAAAACCTTTGGCTTTTTCTGACCGTAAACGCAAACACGTGCAGCTAGGTATGTTAACGGTTGTTGTTGTGGTAACGAATGAGCGTTATACAGCTTGGGCGGAGCTAGTGCTTTCATGTTGCCTGATTTCTGCCGAGGACACACGTGTGCGAAAATAAATGACAAAACACTGAATGCTTTTAAAGGCAATCTTTCAAACCAAAACTGGAAATCCCTCTTGGAGGAAACTAAAGTAAATACAGCTTAAAATGCCTTTTTAAACACATTCAAGACTCTTTACAACCAGTACTGCTCAAAAATAAAAATAAATTGTAAAAAGAAAAAGATTACATTGCCATGGATTAAGAAAGGTTTGGAAAATGCATGCAAAAAAATAAATTGTTGTTATGCAGGTTTTCTGAAGGACAAAATGAAAGAGTCTGAAAATAAGTATAAAAGATACAAGAATAAGTTAAAAAGTAGAACTATAGCACATTACTGCAAAAAATAAGGACAACATCCAAGGACTGTGGAGTACCATATGTAACCAGGCAGTTAAAGTGTGGTAGTTTCCTACCTTCATATAGCCCGTGAACGCATCATCCCTGTCTACTGGACGCTTTCTTAACCGCACCCTCTGATTAGAAGGATTATAAGCAGGTGTGCACGCCGTAGCGTCTGTGTGTTCGGGGCTCCCAGGCTGTACCGTCGGGTGCTAAATGCGAGTACTAATGTCTTCAAGCTTTTTAGTAATAATGTACTCAATAACTTATTGTTGCCTTGTCCCTGGGTTAGGAGTCCCCACACCCTGGTTACCTGCTCTTCAGTTGTGCCAACAGGTTGCGGTGCAGGATTGCTCAACTAGAAATGGTTTGGCAAAAGTTCAAGGTCGGAGGCCCGTTGTTATCCCTGCAGGAACCACAAAATTTGTTGCTGCCACTTGCTCCGCCGTTGTTGGGTCTACTGGAGCTATCCTTGCTGAGCCCCTGGGGTATGGGTTTAGTCTGCCACCTGGGCTGTTTGTGTCGCCCACTTTGGTTAGTGTTGTTAGAGGGACTGTGTTTGTACCTGTGACCAATGTTGGTATGTCCACTGTAACTTTAAAGTCTCGCTGTCTTGTGTCTTCCGTCAAGGTTGTTAGCCTACCCTCAGGATTACATGAAGTTCCTGGTGAACGTGAATCCATGGTTGCTACCGTCCGGTTTCACACGGCAAAAGAGGGTTCGGTGCGGGATAAAATATTGGGGCTGAATCTTTCCATGTTAACTGAGGCTGAGCAGCTAAAAGTCAGGGCACTGCTAGTTAAGTACGTATCAGTATTTTCCACGTTTGAAGGTAACCTAGGTTGTACTGGACTTATTTCTCATGATATCCCTCTTTTGGACAATGTACCCGTGCGTCAGCATTATAGATGTATTCCTCCATCAGAGTACGAGTCGGTTAAGGCCCACATAAACCAACTGCTAGATGCCCAGGTAATCCGGGAGAGCAGTAGCCCCTACTCCTCCCCCATTGGCATCATACGCAAAAAGGATGGCAGTCTGCGCCTCTGTGTGGACTATCGACAACTCAATAAGGAAACCAGAAAGGACGCGTTTCCGCTGCCCCGAATTGAGGAGTCCCTGGACTCATTGTGTGGAGCTCGGTGGTTTACCATCATGGACTTAGCCTCTGGCTATAATCAGGTGCCAATGGCAGAGGGCGACAAACAAAAGACTGCTTTCTGCTCCCCGTTTGGGTTATTTGAATTTAACCAAATGCCCTTTGGATTATGTAATGCGCCGGGGACTTTCCAGAGACTTATGGAGCGAATGTTTGGCGCCCAGCACAGCCAGTCACTGCTACTCTACTTAGATGATATAGTCGTTTTCTCTTCCACTGTTGATGAACATTTAAAATGGCTGGAGGTTGCGCTTAGCTGTGATTTTTTCAAACAGGAGGTGCAGTACTTGGGACATCGCATTTCAGAAGAGGGAGTGTCAACTGATCCTGGGAAGATTTCTGCCGTGTCCAACTGGCCCCGTCCTAAAACTGGCACTGAGCTGCGGTCCTTCATTGGCTTTGCCAGCTATTACCGAAGGTTTGTGGAAGAATTTTCCAAGCTCGCCGCTCCCCTTCACCGGCTAGTTGCAGAACTATCTGGTCCCAACAACCGGAAGGGAAGAGGAACTTACCTGGGGGATGCCTGGTCAGAGGAGTGTGAGGAGAGCTTCAAGGAGCTGAAGTCCCGCCTTGTAAGTGCACCCAACTTAGCTTTTGCTGACTTCTCTCTGCCATTTATCCTCGAAGTAGATGCCAGCCACTGTGGATTGGGAGCTGTGCTATCACAGGAGCAAGGAGGAAAAGTGAGACCTGTGGCCTATGGCAGTCGCAGCCTGCACCCTGCAGAGAGAAACTATAGCTCCATGAAGCTGGAGATGGCAGCCATGAAGTGGGCCATGGCCAACAAATTCAAGGATTACCTGTGGGGCCACCGCTGTGTCGTATGGACAGACAACAATCCGCTGAGTCACCTGGACACTGCCAAGCTTGGAGCAACTGAGCAGCGCTGGGTCGCCGAGTTGTCTGCATTCGACTATAGCGTGAGGTATCGGCCAGGACGGATTAACCAGAACGCGGACGCCCTCTCCAGGCAACGTAATCCTACTGGCTGCGAGGGGGTCGAGTTGGAATGCTACCTACCTGGCACCCGGGTTCCCGATTCAATTGCAGAGAAGGTCTGCCAGCATCCGCAGCAGGCAGCCACCCAGTCCGCCATTACCGCTCTTCCATCCAGCAGTCCAGTTGACCTGAGAAGGCTCCAAAGGTCGGACCCTTCCATTAGCGCCTTCCTGCCCTTCTGGAGCTAACAGAGAATGCCAACTCGTTCTGAGCTATATATTCTTGCCAGACTAATGCGGTGAGATTTACTTCACCAAAAAGCGAACCCCTGCCTTCCCATTGGTTACACATAAATGCAGTTATCATGGCCAAAACGATGACGACATAAAAGAGATTGTGAATGAGTTCAATACTTATTTTATAAATATTGACCCTCAATTAGCCTCAACAATAACCAAATCTTACACAGAACCTGCATCAGATGGTGTTCCCACAAACTTAAATTCTATGTTCCTCAACGCAACAAAGGAAAAAGAAATCATTAACGTGGCGACTAAATGTTCAAATAAAAAAATTACAGACAACGATGAGCTGGACATAATTATAATCAAATGAGTCATTGACGTAATTGAGAAACCACTATCCCATATTTTCAATTTATCTTTTAAAACGGGCAAGTTTCCAGATCAGATGAAAGTAGCCAAAGTTACTGTCATCCACAAAAGTGGGACAAAAGATCAATTTGTTAATTACAGACCTATATCATTCATACCTCAATTCTTTAAAATATTAGAAAAACTTTACAGATATACTTGACAAATGTATTAATAAATATAATGTACTAAATGATAGCCAACATGGATTTAGAAAAAACAGATCACCGGTACTAGCATTGATAGAACTGTGAGGAAATCACAAACAATATTGATAGGAAAACATTTTAATTTGGAATGCTTTGTGCGGTTGTACATGAGTATGCCTACAACGTAATGTTCCATATCCATCACTTTGTCATTTTTGGATTGTATTTTTGTTAGCTTGCTGTTTTTACTACAACATAATAATGAGGAATATAAAGTAATTGGCACTTGCAACTGAGATTACATAATGTAAAAAAAACCTGACTGATGTACAGATGAGGGCGCCAGAGCAACACACTGTTCCACAGATGTTCAGACAGAACCTTCTAAACAGCTGCTTGGTCATCACTTTAAAAGTAAATGCAGCTCAGGGATCATTCAACTAGGAGAGAAAACTGACCATTTACACCTAAATGGTCTACTTCTACTGTTCTATGACACTTTGGTCCATGAAACATCTAGAGTTTACACAGTAGAATTGATCATTTAAGCCAGTAAATCTATTAAAGATTATTTTGATGTGTAGAATAATCATGTTGCTGTTTTATATCAGCCAACAGCAGGTATTTTCTGAAGCTACTTTTGGTTTATTTGTGCATTTTTTTAATGACATGCCATGATTTACATTATTACCTGTCCCACAAACCTATGGCTCACAGACCCCAGCTTTAGAAGCACTGGAATAGTCTTCAAGTTGGGCCCAAAGATAAAATCAACCCATATGTGTATACATTAAAGTGGAATCTGGTGGTTCCTCATACACAGCACAAGGTTAACATGTGGACTGGAATGTCAGGGCTGATCCTGTTATCACTTCATGTTTCCTGCGCTCTGAATCCGTTTCACTCCTGTAAATGTTATGCTTTGTGTCACTATTTTGGCTTGCTCCATTTTTTTCTCCTTAAATCTCATCTTTTATGTTTTTTTTTTTGCTGAGCCATTTGTTTAAATCTCTAGAAACATCCAAACAACTCATATGAGGAGGGCCTGTACAGTTTAAACAAAATTCCGACACTTCAAACAGATCGACTACATGATGTAATAAGATTTATTTAACATTTTAGTACAATTTGACATTGTTAACTGTTGTTACAAAGGGCACAAAAGCCTGCTTTCAACTACGTATCTTTATTAATGCTACACAATAGTATTATTTGAGGTGTAGATGCATGAAGTCTTGTATTCCGACATAAGACTGTCCTATTGTCACAGAGTAATTGTGGTTTTACATTCTCCCACACTTGTACAGTATCACCTACATTCTATATTAAAAGGCACCATATGCTTTAGTTTTATGGCAAGATTACACCTTTGGATAATACAAAACAGCCTCCCTGGGTCATGGCTATCATCGGAGAAGTTAAGAGTGTGAACAAGGGTCCTGCCTTTCCAACAAATCATGATAACAATCACATTCAAAAAAAAAAAAAAGAAGGCACTGATACTGAATGAAAAATGTTCCCTGACTAAAGGTGTGTACTATTAGTTGTGTCACACATTCTGGAGCTTTTACATTGAACATCAGGTTTACAAAACATCCTAGTAAAACAAGCCCAGAGACAGATTAGTGTTTGCATATTTGTTTTTTTTTTTGCAGCTCATCAACACTGCATCAAAGTGACCTCACCTGAAGTTGTGACATAAGTTACAAACTCCACAAACAAAATAAATACAGTTGAGAGATTAGAAAAAGAAAATACAAAAGGTGCATAACTCTGGAAAGGTTTTTGGTCACAACTATCTATTCTAAAAGGTACTTGAATAGCTAATAATGCACTGTTATCACTGGAATAAAGTTTTAGCCTTTAACTACTCGTGAATAAAACCTGAAAAAGCTAGAATCATACATCCTTTTATTAGTCTTTTTAAATAACAGTCAGTTGTAGTCGATTTAACTACTTTTTAAAAACATGGTCCATCCTCATATTTCCTTCAGCAGTAATGCTTTACTGTTAGTAACAAGCGAACATGTGAAGTGTATATAAGGCATAAATATTTATTATGGTCACCCATAGGTTGATCTAATAGAAAGTTGTGATTAGATGTTCTCCCTAAAGGGAATACAGTAAGGCTGTAGTCTAAGACTGCTCTGAATGACTACTAAAGGATGATGAGTAATTTTTGTTAAGAAGTTTGGTCCTATCAAACAGGAAGGTGTTGTCCTATACTGAAGAAGCAGCTTGACTCACAGGTCCGTGTTTGTACCACGAGTCACGCTGCACAGCATCAAACAAACGTCTGCACAGGAGTGATGGAACGTGTCGGGGAACCTGCGCGATCTGAGGAAGATGAGGCTGAACGATTGGTCACATCCCGCTGCAACTCGTCCACGCGTTTTTGGAGTTCGGCGCGCTTGGCGAGCAGTTCTTTGGACCGCAGATGAATGGGTTCCTGTAAAAAAAAAAAAAAAGAAAAAAGAAAAAGTGAAGAATGGGAAAAGTGTCAACCATGAGATCAAATCCTACATCAGATGGGCTGTGGGATGGTGACCCACCTGAGGCCTCATGCGGGGGTTCCAGCGGATGTAGTAGCCCACCCAAAGCTCCAGGTGGCGTAAGCTTACAACAGGGAACAACACGTGGTTGGAGTAGTTCACATATAATGGATTACTGAATTCCTCCAGCTGGCTGTTAATGTAGGACCAGAGTGACACTGCTCTCTTTGGAACATCCTGTAAAATACCCAAATTACCAGAACTTCATTCAGAATCAGAATCAATCAGAATTTAACTTGGTAGTTGCTGCAAAAAACTGAAAAGGAACCAAAAACAAGCCAGACACAATAATAATGATGATAAATATAAAAGATGTATATATATATATATATACAAAGATTGTGTACTTCAACAAACAAAACCAGGTTCATTGTTCTGTCTGAGTCTGTGATTGGCTCCCATCACAAGGTGTGGGAGTGGCCAATACATGATATCAGTGAGTGAGCCTGCTTCAAATGACTACTTTTAATTGGCTGATGCCTATATATGTGTGTGACAACAACCACACATGTTTGTAAGCCCTGATGTAGACCATGCTTGGTTAAAACATGTTGGATTTATAATGATTTGGCCATAATAATAAAGAATTTTAGCATCTCTTTCATCATTTTGATATTTTCAAGTGCCTGGTTTACTCATTTTTTGACACATTTCTTCCCCGTTTTCCAAAACTATTCAACTTTAAACACTTTGAGCAGCCACTCATCCCCTTGCCTTTGTTCTCAACAAAACTACCGTAGTTATTTAACTCTGGCTATTTTTAGCAGTGTTTACACTCAAGGACACCAACTGTGACTGAATGTTCTTCATCGCTGACGACTGGAAACTAAATATTCACACATTCATAAAGAATCATGGTGAAACCATCCTTACTTCTTTCAACCTCTGCTGTTCGCTGTTACACAGGAATGTCCCAAACAGGCAGCTGTACAGGTGATCCAGAATGGTGACCAGGAAATACTCGTTGAATTCAAAAGCTGCAGGAAACTGAACCAAAACAAATCCATCATAGATTTATTGTTTTTTTTGTACCTCTACGTTATATATAGATAGTACTACAATAACTCTCATTGCTCACCTGGCGAGTCAGCTGCCAGACACAGTCGATAAACTGAATAAAAACAGGTGAACGGTCTGCATCTGTGTGGTTTTTATCACCATGGCCAATACGCTGTAAAATGTAAAATCAAAAGAAAAAAATCCGTGACATCATCCTGATCTAACGCAGGATTCTCCAAAACACCGTGTGATTTCATTTACCAGCTGGAACCGATGTCCGAAACTTAGCCACTCCTTTTCAAGGAGAACCTCAAAGCCGCGAATGGTCCGGTAATAACTGTCCAGCATGAGCATGGACAGGGAGGTGAGCTGAGCGGTGCGGTCCCAGCCGTCACTGCAGTGCACCACCACGGACGTCTTCCCAGACTCCACCTTGTCTGCGATCCTCAGCGCTCCCGCCAGGATCAACTGTAGACAGGTACACCTCAAAAAATTAGAATATCATGGAAAAAGTTTAAGATTGTTTGTCACTCATTTGAGAAAGTCAAACCCATGTATGACAGGCTCATGACAGAGTGAAATATTTCAAGCCTTTAAAATTCAGTGTCTCTCACACAGTCCAAACATCACAGTTTAGACATGATTAATAAATTATGAATTTACTATACTAATCAGACTCAGATATGAGATTAAAACATTATTAAAAACTAAAATAAAACATTTTGAAATATAAATGAATAGGGCTGACCATTCCATACGTGAATCTGATTTAATTGATTTGATTTATTTATGTATTTAAATCATGTAAATGACAACTTCAACATACAATTTAAAATAAAATAAACTAACGTCATGAAATAACAACATAATAGTATATTGCATCTTACGCATCTCAGTTTACATGAAGGAAAAGGAGTAGGAAGAAGTATAACCATAGCTATTAAGTGATTGCATAACCATATGCACCTTGCTAACTACTCTGTACTGTACATAGCTATAGTAATATGTATATATTGCTATTTCTGTGGATATCTTTGACGGAGCGAATCAGCACCTCCTTTGCACTGTGCGACATATTGTTATTGCATAATTCTACACATTGTTGGGAATCTGGACAACATTTTTATTTCTTTTAATTTAATTATTATTACAATTTTTTGTTTATCTATTGTCCAAGGGATTGATTTCTATGTGTATTAAACTCATTTGTGTATATGTATCAATATACCCATTGCAAGGGGAATAGACTGGTGGGATAAAAAGGGAGAGAAAATGTGTGTATGAAATACACACATAATTAGAATGTAATCACTAACCACACATGAATAAAAAGATGATCACAAAAAAACTTATCTAATCCTACCGCTTTAATTTTTTACAGATTTCTAAACTTAAACATGAACAAAGTCTCAATTTACAAACAATTTCAAAACTATAATGTGAATAAACAATCAATGCAATATAATAATCACACAGAAACCCTGCAATAATAGTTTTTTCCCCATTAACCATACGTCCTTTTCAAATAATGTACCATGTCCCTCAACTTTTTTACTCCAAATAACAAGCGAGCACCTTTAAAACTAAAGCTAGTGTCATTTCCCACCTTGATGTGTTCAAGCCAGTGAGTGGACTCCAGGTTGGAGAGCCAGCGAGAGTCCTCGATGTTGGGGTAAACCACATCTTTCAGCTTGCGGAGCGACTCCCTCATCACGTGGATGTTGTGAATGTCTAAGAACACCAGCTCAGCGTTTTGATATGCATCCTCACTCTCAAATCCTCCACCTTTCATCTATTAAACAAAACAGAAGCAGAGACGGTTGTTTCACCTGGATAATGTTCACACTCAGATGTGATGTAAACACCTTGTTGGCAGCAGCGTTGACACTTGGCCTGGCGTCGAAAATGAAGAGTTTGTGAGACTGAGCGTTGGCGTCCATGATGGCCTGCAGGTATTTCTCGTCCTCTTTGCTGCGTTTCCCGTTCACGCCCACCATTGGCTGGCTGCAGCGTGTCACTGTTGCCTGGCTCTCTGGGTGAATCCACGACAACACCTGCACACACATTTTAAAAAGGAGCGCATCATTAAAACACACACACACACGCACGCGCGCACACACGCGCACACACACACACACACACACACACACACACACACACACACACACACACACAAATCTGGGACTCCCTTCTGAGAAAGACACTCTTTTCAGCCCGTGACCCCCAAAATAAAGTTGCCAGTAACTGGGGACCCCCACGGGCGACCGTGGCTCAGGTGGTTGAGGGTCGACTTCTGATCGAGAGGTTGGGGGTTCGATCCCAGTACCTGACTATGTGTCGAAGTGTCCTTGGGCAAGACACTGAACCCTAAGTTGCTCCCAGTGGTCGACTAGCGCCTTGCATGGCAGTCCTGTCCCACTGGTGTGTGAATGTGAGAGTGATTGGGTGAATGAGCTGATATGTAAAGCGCTTTGGGACTGCTTCAGTGTGGTTATAAAGCGCTATATAAATCATGTCCATTTACCATTTACTATACCTGAAGGTGGTTGAACACAGATAGGAACATAATTAATATAAGGGGGAATAAAGGGGAGAGCTTTTTAGGGCCCATCCATAAAGTCAGCAAAATGATGGTCCATTGTTCTGTGAATATGTGATAACCATATTTATTTATTTGAATTATATCCACCTTTATCCAGGAGGTTTATTATTATTTGCTCTTCTACAGTGTATAGTCATATTAAAGATGTAAATCCTTGTTTTAATCAGAAAAAAATATGGGTTGAAAGTGACCAAAAATGGTGGAAAAGGCGGTGAAATGGGATTTTAAAAACCACAGAAATTGGTTAAAAGTTGCAATTTAGAGTGGCCATAAACTGACAGAAAAAGTGGTAAAAAGGGTTCAAAGTGTTAATATTGGCTTAAAAATGGCAGAAATAAATAGGAACAATTAGTTTAAATGGCACGACAAATCATTAATGTGAAAAACAAGAATTAAATATGGTGAAAAGAAAAGTGACACTATGTGGGAAATAAATGTCAAAAATAAATTGAAAGGTGAAGAATGTGCAGAAAAGGCATTAAACTTTGATGGAGAAGTGGGAGAAATGGGAGAAATGTAGCAAAAACGCATTAAAAGGAGCAAAAATATGGCAAGAAAAAAATTTATGAAAATAGGTTAGAATATGGTCAGTTTGGTGTGGTTGCAGAAAAAGGGTAAAAATGAGCAAAAACGGGCTCAAATTGTTCAAAAAATATTCGGCGACCCCCTCCCAGTGTTTCGCAACCCCAAGGTTGATAATCTGTAGTGTAGAGGCAGCTGAGACTAAACCACTCACTGGTATCCTGCCCTTTGCTCTGAAGGCAGACACTCTCTTCAGCTCTTCATCTGGGATGTTGACGGGCACTGCCAGCGTGCACGGGTAGGTGTCACACATCTCATAGTGATCATTGACCTTAGTTATCCTCCAGCTTTCATTGGGAATACCCTTTAAATGCAAAGCAGACGCCATCATATTAAAGTTATTGTGCACTCGTAATATGCAGAGTGGACCTTCACATTTCAAACTACCTGTCTCCTGTACTCCGACACTGCGTCGTACACCTTCCACCCATTTTCAGGGAAGACTTGGCCGTATTCAAAGGCAAAGATTTGCTGTGGCAGGAAAGGGAAAGAAAGTTATCAGAGGACTGAGAGTCTCCTAAAGCTGCGCCGTCAGCGGTGTGAGGTCTCACCAGCCCGTTGGAAACAGGAAACGCAAACTTCATCAGCACTTCAAAAATGGACTTCCTGAGTGTGTCCTCCATCAGTTTGTGGGAGAATCGCAAATTACGCATATCCTGCAGGGAGACAGATCTCTGTCAGCCTAGTGTGGACATCCTGGTTACTAATAATTAAGGGAGCACCAAAACAGGACATTATTACCTACTGTAGCACTTTGGAATCATCTCATGTAAATGGTATTATAGTGTAATAAATAACTATTACTATTATAATTGCTAAATCTCTTGAATGGGTGTGCATTGCTATGAATCTGACGATATGATACACGATTTGCATGTAACGACACAATATACCCCGATACTAAACAATATGATATACGTCGCAAAATATTGCAATATCAATCATTAAATAAATTTCTCCTTTACAAGTACAAAATGGTATGAAACTTGCGATAACAAGTAAATGGTAACTAACTGTAATTCACGTAGAAATATCAAAAACAAGTGACATGTTCATCAAACTGTTAAATTCCTTTTTTCAAAAAAGTTTAACAGATTCTGACTCGGCTAGGTTCTTAAATTCTTAAAATGAAATAAAAAGTAACTACATACAGTATGTTTTATGGAAATAGAGCGCAATCAACTTCCATTAAAGAGTGAGGTAGTTTAACGAGGTCTGATGTGCTTCACTGACACCGAGTGACATGCATATGTTAGCGCTGGAGGTCAACTGATATGGGATTTTCAAAAAAAATAAAATAAAATAAATCAGCCGACGGCCGATATCTACAGCCGATTTTAGAAGCCGATATACTTTTTTTTTTTTTAAAGCACATTGATTATGAAAGACAACTGAAACACTCGTGATAGAAATGTATTTATTAGAAATTTAATTAAATGCACAAATAGAACTCTTAACCCTTATTTGAACTTAATATCAATATTCCCGCACACAACCAAGTAAAACGAAAAGTACAGAACGGGTCAGTAGCAATAAAGCATGACAACAATGTACAATGTGCAAGTCGTGGGTTTAAACTAAATACCTGTTTTAGGTATAACCACTCACTCCTTCCCTCTGTTCACAGCCACTACCATTATACCTAAGCTTCACACGTGTCACCATATGCACAACTACAACATCACATTTCACTCTCACTTTAAAATAATCAACTCTTCCCCACCCTTTCTATTTCCTACCTTGAGTCTCTCCTCCCTGTTCCCTTCCCCCTCACTTAGGTGTAACACTGCCCTCTCTTTTTATATCCTCCCTATAATAATGTCTTTCTTACCCTTCCTTAGGGCTGGTGATGGTAAAAAATAAATAAATAAAATAAAAATAAATAATAATAATCAAATTTTTTTGGCCAATCTTTCTTAAAAAAAATATATAATAATAATACATATATATATATTTAAATGAATTGGTTGACCTCTAGTTAGTGCTATTAAATGTTATTTTTTCTTTAAAAAACATAATAATAATAAATTAAAAAAAACGATTTGGACATTTTTTGAATTGATACAATAATCGTGCGGTAAAATATCGCGATGTGTCACCCTTAATGGTGACACCTTTGTCAGATGGAGGTAATGGTATGAACACCCCTGCACTGAACAGTCAACTCAAACTCAAAATATCATTAGTTCATTTCAGGGCAGCACAATAAATAACAAAAAGAACCAGTTTGTTTACAGTATTTTTGCCCTCTCCATCATACTCACTTTGCAAACAAGGCCATAGGAAACGTCCCCACGACTTGAAGCACTTCCAATTTTTTCCACTCGACTCACTACGCCAAGAGGAAGGTCCAAAACAAACTCCTGGAAGCCAAAGACCAGTAACTGTAAACAAAGCCATTCCTCCACCCTGCCCTGATGCTCCGTCCATACATACACTGTCTGTGCATTTGAAGAAGAGCCTGTAGTTGGTGATGATCACTGTTCCTCTCAGAGCACCGGTGAATGGACAGAAGTACGTAACATCCTGGGCTGTGGAATGGAGCCAAAGCTTAGCGCTAACCGTGACAAACTCTATTAACTATAGAAAATAATGATGTGTGTGAATGCCGTACCGTTGTCTTGAACAGTTTCATTTGGAAGTAATTGTGGTTCCTCTTTGTCCGAGTCTCTGAGAACCTTCTGGAAGCATCAGAAGTACAAAAACACTTCAATGAAAGGACACGTCTTAGTCCTTCTCCCACTGGTGATCATAGTAATGAAGAATACACAAGTACAGTATAAACTACAATAAGACACACCTTAGCAGCAGCTTTCGGTTTAACCTGAAGATGCAAAAACAAGAAAAAATGAGGATTTAAAAAACAAAAAAGCAGTTTTCAGAAATGGAAGCAGTGTTTAAGAATTGGCTTCATACCCTGAGCTCTGGAGAGAACTCTGCAGAGGTGGATACAGAGTCAGAGGACAAGGTTGATGGTTTGGCCTGTGCAGAGCGGTCTGAGCGGGAGGTGGAGGTGCTGTTAAAAGATAACACAGATTCATAGAGAAGAAACTAGGGATGTAACGCTTAATCGTAAGGCAGTTAAAAATCGATTCATAGGTGTCACGATTCACATCGATACATTTCTTCTTCACTGCAAGATTTCTGCATGCCAACCGACCACTGGGTTACCAGCGCCCTCTGCTGGTCCAAACAAATATCTGACCTAAATACAGTGAAATTACTTTTTTTTTTTTTTTTAAGTCCAATTTTTAAGGCACAAAATACATTTTTAGCTACACTTTTAAAAAAGGAACTAGAAAAGGAACTATTATGCAGTTTTGCATTGTTTACTATAGAACCAGAATTTAAATGAATAGGCTTCTTTTTCATTTGTATTATTCCTTTATTTATTTCATTCAAGATATATTTTTAGTTAAATTGCATTGTTTTGAATAGTTTATAAAGGGATTCTTTTGACAATGAAAAATAAAAGGAAAACAGTATAGTTTTTTTACCCAAAAAAATAAAGGAATATTTTTCCCATTTTGTAAAATAAATCGTGAATCGTATCGTGAACCCAGTATCGGGAATCGAATCGTATTGGGAGTTGAGTGAATTGTTACATCCCTAGAAGAAACACACTTTGATTAGCTAGTGCTTAAAAACGTACTCTTCTTTTCCTTTAAAGCCGAGGTTCCCAAAGTGGGGTACGCAAATAGTCAAAGGGAGTACGTGAAAAAAAAACGTCAAACAGCGTGACAACATTGGTAACTAGAATATAAATAGACGAGCAGTCAGGAGCCTCATGCTTTGGCTCAAACAACCCTAACATGCATTCTGGTGCACTTTGCAGTAGGAGTGTGACGATATCTCGATAAGGCTATATATCACGATATTTTCCCGTACGATCGATTATCGATATGCTCCTGCTAATAATCGATTTATTTTATTATTTTTTTTTAAATCTTTTCAGCTTTTTCACTAAAATGTGCAGGTAGGTCTTCACAGAAATTTTGTAACTGTTTGTTGAAGGAACCAATATATCGTTTACTGGAATATTTCATTATAATGGTGTCACTGGTAAGAAAGACCCGAAGTTTTGTTTACAGAAAGCACTACTGGAGATACTTATTCATTTACATTGGTATGTTGACACTTATTTACAGAAATGTTGCACTAAAATAGTGTCACTGTTCATAGGACACTTTTTCAATTTATTGTCTTTCAGAGATATAGAATAAAAATTGTATTTTTTACTTGATCTTTTTTTTTTATTGTTATGTCATAGATTATTGTAGATTGATTTCTGACCAATATATCGATAATTGCAGTATCATCATATCGTGAGATAATCGTTACTGTGAGCTTTGTATCGCGTATCGTATCATATCGTATCGTGAGGTTCCCACCCCTACTTTGCAGCTTCTTATTAATGGTTTGTTTGAGCGAGCATGAATGGAAATAATGGTATTAAATAAGGGGTGGGAAAAAAAAAATATTGATTCCTGATATATCGAATATTTTTGTGACGTATTGAAAATTGATATTTCTCTTGACAATTGTTTAAAAAATGTTATATTTGAACCATGTCTGTATATACGGTTATAGGTTAACACTGTGTAGTGTAGTGCACTTACATGCTCAGTTCATATAATTGATAGGGATGTCCTGATACAACTTTTTCACTTCCGATACGATACTGATATTGCAGCCTTGAGTATTGGTTGAGAGCGATACCAATCCGATACGATATCAGCACGAATCATGCATACTTTTATTACTTATTTTGTAGTGTGGAGCATTAGAAAAGGTTTGATCAAGTAATGTTAGTCAAACAGAGAACAACAATCAGCAACAGTAGGGATGAGAAAAACTGACCCATTTATTATTAACCAAGTGGTTACATAAATGTTAACCTTCTACGTAATATCTACAGTATTCTACAATTGAATAAATATAATATAATATCGAAGTTTTTAGATGCAGTCCGATAAAATCCAATATTCATTTTCTGGCTGATATCAGACCGATATCATATTGGAAATGAAAAAGTTGTATCAGGACATCCCTAATTGTGATTATAATCGTGATTACAATATTGATAAAAAATAATCGTGATGATCATTTTGGCCACAATCGTGCAGCCCTACTCGAGTACAATTTCAATCAAGTATCAGTACTTCTATTTGAGTATGATATTAATTATTAGCCTGCGTTAGACTGTAGCTGGTTTATCCATGTATAACACACACACACACACACACACACCTGGACAGTGAATCGACACTAGGCTGACGGGACGAGGATCTCTTGGAGCCCAGACTATCCACACTGCTGCTCTTCTCCATCTTATATGAACTGCGCTGCTGAGTCAACCGGTTAAATGAAGACTCACAGTGGGACAGAAAGCTGAATATCTGCCGTAACACACTCAGAACTACAGCAGTTAATCCCTACAAACAAAAGGAAGCTGCCATCTTTTCCCAGTAGCCTCCCTAATCCCCGGCACTGGTTGTTTGGTCACAGCGCCCTCAGGTGGTGGAATTCTGTATGTTCACATCAGTGGTTGTCAAACTATTCTGGCCCAAGTACCCCCGTTTTCTTATTTCTGGATCAAGTACCCCCGTTTACTGAATCCAGATACCCCCTTTGTCCGACGACAACATTTGACCTTAAAAAAAAAACAAAACTCTTGAAACAACTATAGAGCACAATGATGGAATGAACGAGTGAAAACACACATTTTAAATATTCTCATTTTGTAAATAAGTGGAAAGAAACAATATTTAGTGCAGTGGTTCCCAATATTTTGATATCAAGACATATTTTTTTTTTCTAGAATTAGTTTTGATCATGTGATACACTATTGGTCAAACGTTTTAGAACACCCTGATTTTTCCAGTTATTTATTGCAATTCAAAGTCGTGCAAATCCAATGAATAGCTTGAACTATGATTTTATTTAAATCAGTTTTATTTTTATTTATTGTTTTTCTCAAATGTGTTTTAATTGTTTTATACTCATTTAGTGGTGGAACTTATTTGCATTGTTTTGGTCTTATTGTTGTCTTATTGTCTTATTGTGCAGCACTTTGGAAACGTTTTGTTGTTTAAATATTCTATTTAAATAAAGTGGATTGGACTGAAAGGTAAGTACTGAAGAGCCAGAGGTAAATAAAAAAAAGGTTTAGTTAACCAAAAATGAAAAATGATCGAGATTTCAGAATTATACAAATAGGCCTTTTTCAGTGAACACAAAGTGTGTTAACAATTTAAAGCTGTTCTGCAGCAACGAAGGTTGAATCAGCTTTGAAAGCAAGTGCTACTAATTTTTACAGTGTTCCAACTTTTCTGAGTCAAAAGTTTAGAACAGTGGTTCTCAACTGGTCTCACCCTGCGACCCAATTTTGCCACTGTCATTGAATCGTGACCCTTTTTTTTTTTTTTTTTTTTTTTTTTTTTACAAATTGAACCAACCAAATTTAATCTTATTAATCCATGTAATCTTTTTTTAAAAACATAAATCTATATATTTGCATACGCAATTTCACAACAGACTTGTCAAAAGAAAAGTTTCTTTCAAAATAAAAGACAAGTCCAACCCAAAATGAGAGACACTGGTTTAGAATACATTTTGGTCTATAAATTGCTTATTTGTTCTATGCTTTCATTTCAGAGTGCAATGACAATATATATATATACTGTATATCTGAGCTCAATAATGATCAAAAACCAATTATAGAAAATGTCTTATTTTTATTGTCATTTTAGTTGAACTAAATTTATATTTTACAAAGTGAAATTATAGAAATGCAATTGTTTAAGATCATATTTTAATAAAATAAAATATTCAAAAATCGATTACATTTTTTATTTTTATTTCAGAAAACACCCTACATGGGGTCCCGACCCCAAAGTTGAAAACCCCTGATTTCTAATTTTTATAATTTACAGTGATCTCACACCTGGACTGGGGCCAAGACTGACACTTTGTTAGTTTTCCACTCTCTCAAGTACCCCCATTTGAGAACCACTGATTTACACAATTCTTTACAGAGCTTTTTGTGTATCCTGGTTTGGTAAACATAATAAAAACACAATAAACTAAGAAATGTTTTATGCGTTTAAAGAAAAATAACAAAACAAACTACCATACGTACATACTCATTGTGTCTGGTGGTAAACCCATGATTAAATGGACATTTAATTTCTAATGCATACATTTAGATGAGCTATTCCACTATTTCCAGCAATGAAGCTTTAACTACTCCATGGAAACTTGTAGTTTTAGGTCAATGTTTTTAACAAATGTCAGTCTTCCAGAAGCATGGAGTCAGGTACAGATAGGACAGACCTCAACGTATCATCTGCCTTCCTTCAAGGACCTGCACTCCTGATTCTGATAGTGGATGTGACCTCAGGGTTTGCTCCATATACTGCTCTCTTATTTATACACCTTTTGGTGTGTATTTTTAGTCATTTGACCAGGAAGGGACCACTTTCTAACTAAACCCACATAGGTCAGATAATGAAATTGAAGAACATCAGACAGCCAAATCCCCATAAACCTTAACATAGTAAAAAGCCAAACATTAAAGTTCATGACCCTTTGTTTTTTCATGTACTAAAGAATAGTCCATCAGATATAGCCTTTTTTGTAAGTGCTTTAAATTGGAATGTTTCTATTAATGAAGCTAAAGTCATTATCTTAATGAACAAGTAGCACACTGGGCGCCTCTAGGCAGAATTGGCCGAGTCATCTTTATTGTACTAAAATCAGCCCACAAAGAAATGAAGAACACCTGGTCACAAGCTTTATTCAGAAGGGTTGAAGTCACTTATATACAACAATGTCGAGGACAAAAGCAAAAATTTATTTGAGAAACAAAAACTAACACACAGCGCTACTTGACATATTTCTCCATGAACTTCTTGTGAAACTCAGAGCGTAACGTGTCGTTGATGAATCGTTTCTCCTTTCGTGCTTCGTCTACTCCTTTAGCACAGTTCTTGAACACAACATCATCATCCCACCTGGAAAGTTAAACAAATAATGAGGTTACCTCTGTGAGACCTTCTAATATTAATAGCCCTTGTATTATGTAAACACCCCTCAGCCTTAACATTACGTTTTTGGGTTTTGAACACAATACCTTCTCTTGACCTTGAATGTGGTTGGAGTTGGGGTTATCTGCTGCTGTTGCTGCTGTCCTGCCAAATTAATCAGTGGATTGCCACTCAAGATGTTCTCCATTCTAATTCTCTCCTCCTCTGCCTTCTGCTCTCGCTCCTAAAACACAACAAAAAAACAAAAACAACGGGGATTATCAACTAAAATAAACAATATCTTAATTACTTAGCTTTGTATTTAGTTTCAAATACATCATTGTACAAATCTAACCTTTTTTTCTTGCTCTTCGGCGCGCTCCTTTTTGATCTTTTCGAGCTCTGCCAGGAGAGCTGCGGTGTCGTCATCATCGCTGTCTTCATCAGAGTCCTCATCCTCGTCTTCCTGTGAACAAAAACAATATACATTATTAGCCTGAGGACTTTAATGAGTGCTAATCACTATCGTGTGCTGCTCAAGTATGTACATCTGTGAGAGGGTCATCAGCATCAAGGTTGGCTGCTGGGATCTGATCAAGCCTGGGCCGCTTGGAAGATGAGGATGATGAAGATGATGATGTGGTGTGCTCTGGAAAAAAAAGTAAAGGTAATTAGTTTATGGTGATTGTTTATTTAGATTACTGTACAGAAGCGGGGAAACACCTACAAAACTTCACTTCAACCACTTTTAATTCTGGAGAAAAGAGCAATCAGAATTGTTCAGAATGTTGATTTTGGGGTTTACGCAAATTATTGTTTTTAAAATCCAAAATTCTGAATTTTTTTTTTACTTGGTGGAGCATTAAACAGCACGTGTTTGATAAAACATGGAATTATTTGTTACCAAAAAATATTCAGGAAATGTTTCACGTAAGAGAGCTTAAAAAGGAAATGAAATCTAAATGTTTGCAGTGTTTGTACAACTAATGAAAAGCTTCTGTATTACCATCTATGGAGTTAAAGTGTGGAACACACTGAGTACTGAATTAGAATAATTCTGAGCCTAATTCTGTTTACAAAGAAGCCTAAAGTACTGTAATGATTTAATTTCATTTTATTGAAAGCCCCATTAGCTCTTGACTTTTTGCAGGAGCTATTCTGGCTGGGGTCTCATTCATTTTCATTACAAATATTTACACGCACACACACACACAATGTGAAACAAAATAAAAAAAAAATCACATAAAACCAAAAGAACTGTCAGCAGATGTGGAGAGTCGACCCAAAACCTCAAAATAAAGCAGTAACAACAACATTGCCATCATTGTTCCCATCATCAACGGACAAAAATTAACAATTCATTACTTAAACAAAAACAAAACAAATACTAACAATAATCACAAAACATTTGGAGTTTTGTATAAAGCCAAATTCTCACTTAAGCACAAATCTTCAGAGGTACGTTGATAAATAATTAGCACAAGGTGCTCGCTTGTTATATGGAGTAAAAAAGTTGCAGGATATGGTACGTTATTGGAAAATGAGGTATGGTTAAAAAAATAAATAAATAAACAAAAAAAAAAAAAAAAAAAAAAATATTGTGTGGTTTCTGTATGAGTATTATATTGCATTGGTTGTTTATTCACATTATAGTATTAAAATTAATAGTGAATTGAGACTTTGTTAATGTTTAAGTTAGGAAATCTGGAGGGGTGGGATTAAATAACTTAATACTTCTTTCTACTACTTTTCGTTGATGTAAACTGAGATGCGTATGAATTTGAAGATGCAAGATACCGTTTGGTTGTTGTTTTCCTGATGTTAATTTATTTCATTTTAAACTGTTTTTAAGGTGTCATTTACATAATCAAATAAATTGTTAAAAAGCTTCTCAAACAAACTAACCACATGTGATTTGTAATAATTGCGGAGAATGTCTGTGATGTTAATCTCGTGTGAATCAGCCATGTCAGTAATTTGTAAAGTAAAAATACCCTGCAAATTACCGACCATATTTTGCTGAACTCAGAGGTCCTGTGATAATACTAATCCAATGCGAATAGGCACATCGGTGATTTGGACATAAATGGGCGGAATCTGATGCGTGAATACGCGTTGTTTTGTTTCCAGGATGCATGTTTGTTTACTTTTGGCGAAGAATGGACGCTGCATTGGAGTGTTTAAAAAACCTTTTGGGTCGGGCCAGCAAAACCTTATCGGCCGGTAACGTACGGCAACAAAAAGAGAAGGAGCAATATCAGAAACAAATTGTGGATCACGTTGTGCTTTGCACTGTGCGGTGAGAATCTTTGTTTTTCCTGTTTGTAGCTTTCTATTTAATACAGCTGGCTAGCGCTAGCAGTAACACAGCACTGAACTGTGGTCAAAACCCTGCTAAGTTGTTTTAGCATCACATCTGGGAGATGTCCATAAATTTCAGCAAAATCTCAGGCTTCCGTTATCCCGTGCGAATGCGCCACATAAAAAGCAGACGTTGGGGGGGTCATTTATTTATTACATGGGGCCCTCAGATAATACTTATCCCATGCGAATGGGGCTTACGTTTTGAAACCAGTTCAGAAATACACACCTCTCGGTCCTCTCTCCCTGGTCTTGTCGCGAACAGCTACACGCTCCTTCTCCTCGAGCTCTCTGCGGAAATCACGGGCACGAACCTCCTCAGGTGCATCCTGGGTAGGCTGTCTGAACACGGAACGGGTGAAAAAGCATACGAGTAAGAACAACATATGCAAGAAAACATATTTTTGTATCTATTCCACATTTGGTGAGAGACAAGTGTGTATCTTCAGACCTGTACTTGATCTTTGTGTGACCAGGAAGATCCCGGCTGGAGTACTGCTTAGAGAGGGCACTTAAATCACCTTCTCCTTTACCCCTCCCTCCTCTTGCAGGCTCAAATGTTGGTCTTGCAGCTGTAGTCATCGTTGATGGCCCTGCTTTGGGTAAATACGAGAAGAAAAAAATACAAAATCAAAGCTGGCTGGTGCGAAGAATCTTACTTAACGTTTCTATGTGAATATCTTCACTTCCGACATGGTTGAGATGAGTACAGTATTGAAAAAGATGTGCGCTCTATTGAAAGCTTTTTGACCAGGTTACATAATTATATGTTCATAAATAAGAGGAATGAGTGTTAATGTATAGTGTCCGAAATAGGTAGAGTGTCTGTTTAAAGACAATTTTCAAATGAGAACATTCATGTTTCAAGCTAACGCATTAGCTACTCAGGCTAACTGGTCGCTATCGAAGAAACTTGAAACACAAACGTTTAACACTCAACCATAAAGTGCAGGAAATTGTATATAATGCATATTTACTTTTGTTGCTGGCAATCTGTAACTATATATATAACATTCAAAATAATCAACACTTACCGAACCACTACAAAGGCAAGGAAAGAAAATGAACACGTCATATCCGGCGGAAATACTGAAAGCGGAAGAGCGCCATCATGAGCCAGGGCGTAAATTATTTTCAACACCTCTGTTTTGTTTTTTTTTAGTCGTTTAAAAGCATTTAGTTTATTAAAATTTCAAAGTCAAAATTATAAATACACTAAAGCAATTATTTACAAATGAACATGGGGACAAATCAAGGAGACTAGCAAGATACACATTTCAACTTCCCATGAAAGCAACAATATAGCCCACATAAAAAAGTGCAAAACAAGTATAGAACTTATAAGTTTAGGAAATTCCAAAGTCAATATGAGAGAATTGCCGAATACATTTTAAACTTGGAATCTGTTTAAACTATTATGCTTTAACATTCTGAGGCACAGCATTGTGTCCACATTACTGGAGGAAAGAGCAGCTTTCTTTTTCTAAATTATTATTATTACACTACTACTACTAATAATAATAATAATATATAAATATTATTAGTAACATTGTACCAACATTTTCGTTTTTATTCACAGTGTGGAAGTGTAGCCGTACAGGCTTCTGCACAGCGACGCTCTAGATTTAGAAGAGAAATGAAAATATACTGTCACTATCACTCAAGCCTTGTTATTTTGAATGACTAAAATCCTATAACTGAATCATAAATTATATATCTTTCCCCTGTTGTTTTGTTTTTGTCAAAATTAGAGGTTTGCTCTCTTGTACTATGCAACCTTTTCAAACAAAGACATACTGTACATGTTTCCGTTGACATCTTTAAGGTTTGTGACATACATTTTATGGTCCTATAAACACATTTGAGTTCAGGATGTACCCTCTGTCTACACATCACTCGCCATCGCCTGTCATTGACTGTTGACAGAGAGCATGAGATCTTTATCATCTTTTCTGTCCTGATGGAATACCAAAGATTTCTACTGAACACATTGGCTGAAGATTAAAGAGGTTAACCTGCAGAGCAGAAGTTCTGCTGGATTCCACACATTAGACTGGTTTCTTAAACATTTGTCATGTGTGATATGTTTAAGATGGAAGATAAAACTCTAATAAATAGATGGCATAGTTGTGAGATGTCTATTACAGAAGCCAATCATTGAAATTGGGTGTTTTTTTTTTTTCATTTTTGTTGTTGACACATCGTACCATGAATAGATAGTACAGTCAAGTTACAAAAAAAAAACATCTTATTTGTACAATACTCGTCTTGAAGCTAAGGAGTGAGACAATTGTGTTTTCAAAAACCAAAAAAAAAACAAAAAACAAATGCATTCGTTAAAATCTTCTGAGAAAACCTAAGATGGCAGTCAGCATTTGGGTTCTTTATAGCAACATAATTAATTTGAATTTACAACAAGGACATTTTTTCCCCCCCAATTAAAGTAAATACTTTAATTTGCCTTAATTCAAAAGCATTTACATTTAAATCTGAACACATACACTACCAGTCAAAAGTTTTAGAACACCACACTTTTTCCATTTTCTTTACTGAAATTTATTCAGTTTATTGTGTCACTCTGAAATGAAAGCATAGAACAAATAAGAAATCATGGAATCAAATTTATAGACCAAAGTGTATTCTAAACTGTTGACTCATCCAAGTACAGTGTGTTCCAACACTGCTTTTATGCAGACAGAGGGGATTCTAAGTAATCAAGAAATGTTGGAACACCTGTAGCACATTAGTAGCACAAGCTTTCAAGGCTGATTCAACCTTCATTGCTGCAGAACAGCTTTTATTAACCTTTATTTAGATTGGATCATTTAATTAGTATAAATATCTTTATATCCGTCAAGTATTTACTTAAATCTGATAGGAATATGGTAATATAAAAAACCCCAAAACATAACAATATACTGTTCATGATCATAAATGTATTTTCAGCAGCATAGCAAAAAGAGCACAAAAACAGCTTCATTGAAGTGACATTTTACAGTTCTACAGTTTTACAAGAGGTATCACAGATTATGGGGGAAAAAACACACAGAATTACGCATTAGAAGCAGAATGCTGACGCACGATCTGAGGCCGATGTTGACTAGATGTATGCATGCTATATGGATTCTGAATTGTACATTATTTTTCAGTTTTGGGTAACCAAACCTTTTCTTTGTTCAGTACTTACCTTTGTACAATTTCAAGCTATTCATTGGATTTGCACGACTTGAATTGCAACAAATAACTGGAAAAATTATGGCATTTGACCAGTAGTGTATGTATCCTCTCATTTTTTGTGGGGAAAGTTAATTTTACTTAACAACCAACTATTTGTGTTATTCCCTTCTTGGATATCTGTGTTTCAATCAGTTGTATTAGTCAACTGTTATGAGGCAACCCTTTTTGGCCTTAACCCCCCCTCAAAACCCCATATCATAACATGGGGTTAAAAAAAAACTTCAAATTCACTGATAAAGGTATAGGAGGATGATTTCTGAAGGGTTTTAGTCAACAGAATCCTCTCATAGTAAGCCAGACGCTTCAGACTGAGCTGAAGGGAATGCTTTACATTCAGCTGATCTGTATCATCTGAGCATGAATTCCACTAAATGAATAAAGACTGTGAGGAAAGCCTGGGAGAGACTTGGCAGAGTTTCTAATTCTGTCTATGAGTTCAAGCCTTCAAGCAAAGGAAACAATCATCAATTATATTTTTGTTTTAACTAGTAATGGTGCATAAATATGTGTGTGTATTACACTGTTTACCTGATAATAAAGTTGAAGGTCTTCACTTAAAGCACATCCTCCCAGTTTATTTCCAACATCTATTCTGATTAGGTGCAGAGCCAAAAGGCTGAAAACATTGTCACTTTCCATGTCAACAGTTCTGAATCTGTACAGGTGCCCATGTTTACTAAAAACTCCAGTCCTTGAGGACCACTAATCCAGTAGGTTTTAGAAGTCACCCTGCTTTGAACCAGTTGAGAAGCTCTGAATGTCTGCAGAGCTGCTTGAAGACATACTTCATTAGATTCAGGTTATGTTGTAACAAGGAGAAGACCATCTGCTGGGTCTGCTGTCCTTCAGGACAAGGTTTGGACACCCGTGGGCTAAGGTAAAACGATAAAAAAATAAAATAAAGTGGTCTAGTTTGGTGTACAGGAAGAACAAAAGGCATGGATTTCCCTCTTCTTATTATAGCACCCCGTGAAGTTGCAAACAGAATAAAAACAAAGTCTATTTCCTCTCTGTTTGCACACACCGTACCATCCAGGTGTGGCTCTTCTGTGGGGGCCGCCCCCTCCATCTATGCAGGTTTAAGTGTTTGGACCTGTCTTTAAGAGCCTTTAGAAGTGTCTCGACACTGCTCGGCTCCGACTGCTCCTGCAACACAGCTGACTCCAACAGGTGAGAGCACAACCTGGCAGCAAAATACACTTTACACTGGCTCTGATATTACTGCGCACGGACTGTGAACAATTCAGGGATCATTACAGAGTCTAAATTACTTTAATTTTACACGCCTAATAAAATTGACCTGGTCAATTGGTGCTGTAATATTTCCAGAAAGGGAGCTTAAGATATAAAGAGCAGGTCAAGATGTTAACAGGAGCCTATACAGAATACATTACAGTGAGATATGACATTACAATACACAGGATGTGAAATACAGTAAGTGGTACAACATGATTACATAAAACATTCATTATAAACAGAACATTGATGTCAAAGGGATCATTTTGCAAAAAAAACAAACCAACAACATATATCCCACCTCCAATTATGTAGCAATTTTACATGTTTCAGATCTAAAACATTAACACAACTCCTAAAGAACTCAAATTCTATACTTTGGCTTCTTTCTCTTCACATTTATACTTTAAACAAACGGAGCATCCTCACTTGAAAACATAAAAAGACTTCATGGAGGTGTGGTGTAAAGGGATTTTCTAAATTCCTCAAAACATTAGACACTTCAAAAGTCAGCTATTTTTCAGTGCAGAATGTAGTAGTACAGGTTATGACACAGGATCAGTACATCATAGTTTAAAGAGGAGAATGTGGAGCGTGCAGGGCAGAATGATACTTGGACCTGTAACATACAGGCTGTGTAATGAAGTTTAAAGCAAGAACATACTATCTTGATTAAATATTCCTCTCAGGTTGAGCATCTGGATAAACATGTCAAAAGGTGAGTGATTGTATCGTTATATTGAACATTACTCATGAACTATTTTTGTGTTTTGGCGAGAGATGTAATAGATGGTGTGTATTTAGGGGTGGACAAAATACAGGTGTTTCGAACCACCAGAGTGCGGAATGCATTAAAGAAAGATGGAAGTTGGATACACCAACCAAAGGGCGACAAAGAGGAAGAAAAGGACGTCGGGTATATTTTCATCATAATTAAGATTCAAAAAGAGGAATGACTTCTTTGTCCATACTTGTAAATTTGGTTAAGGTTTTCATTCTGGGTAAATATTCAATGCAGTTTGTTATATTTGATGTATCAAAGTTTGCTTTTAGCTGGATAGAATTGATCAAAATTTAGTTCACTAAATATTTAGAAAATAAAAGTTGTGAATTTTCATGAATCCATAGAATTTGATGTCATTGACAGGTTACGCAATAACCTGACTGTACTATGGACAGATCATATTTCTGTACACAAACAGCAAAAAATATTTGCTTTTTGTGGTTTTAAAGATATTACAGCAAAAATATCAGCCTTCTTAGGTTTAAAAAGGTCTAATTCTGCTGCCATTGGCATGCTTTCTGCCTTGCAGGCCTAGCCAGTCTGCAGATGGTAACCCAGCTGTGACTAAACAGAAATCCTACGTCCTCCAAACGGCCAGAAGATTTGGGTAAGTGCTGCAGCTGCATAAAACAATTATTAATCCTAATATCCCACCATTTAGTAATTGCACCTTTACCAAACAGCAACCACATCCAATGCATATCTCCTAGGTCTGAGTCCAGTAGCGAGATGCAATATTTTAGTGTAGACTTGCCCTTGGGATCATCTGCACAAACATCAGACCAGACCAACATTTCATTTCTAGCATAAACTGTTAATCTGTCAGTGAGGAAAAATAAGGCATTCCGTAGATATTTTCATGAAAGACTAACGTGAAAAATCTTTAAGCTTCAAGCTATTGCTGGCACAAGGGCATAAAAATGACAGGAGTTGACCGTGGTAAGAATATTGATAGAGACTATCTGGCTGGAATGAAAGGAGCTTTCAGATTATGGATGGGTTTCATTTGATGCTACTATCAAATCAGAAATCCTTCCTGTAGATTAGAGCTTTGCAACTACATTTCACCAAGAGAAAGAATTTTAATGCATACACAAAAGGAGTCAGAAACAAAACAAGAACACAAAGAAAAGAACACATGGCTTGACGTAATCCAGTATCTTCCTTCACTGGTATGAAAGGGGAAAAAAAAAATTGTGTTTTGTTAAGGTCTCAATAACAAGGTTGTAACAATTCAGCAAGTCAAACTGAGAGAGTGCTTTGATTTTATTGCTTAAGTGAATATTAATGAAATGTATTCCATATTAGCATACTTAAACATTCCTTGGCCCCAGGCAGCTTAACAGCATCCAGTTCTGACCTGGACTGTAGCTGGTTGATTGAGCTCTAATCTAAATAGTGAATAGTGGAGGATGTGCCCTCAGGGTAGTGGGAAACACCTTCATATTCACCCTTAAATCATTAGCCATAAGCATGGAAATGAAGTTCATCAATTATGAAGGGCTTGGGTTGCATGTAAATATTTCACCAGTCATTAAAATTTCAGAGCTCTTGATGACATTATGCTAAATACTAATTTCACTGCTGCAGTGAGCAAACAGAAAGTGAAGCTTTTAAAGGCAAATAGTAGCAATTAATATTAGAGAAGAAATAAAGTCAAACATACAGTGAATAAGTCAAATTATCTAAATTCTGTTCGAGCATTGATATTACATCAGTAACATTTTGTGTTTAAAGAGTAAAGATGGCTGTGTCACAGATACAATGTCGCTACTTTGCATCTGCAGGTCTAACTCAGTTTTAATTGGGCTGATTTCTTCCAGTTTTTCCAGAAGTTTCGTTGTTCCAACATAGATCTGAGGGTTTTTCTTCTCATCCAGCTGTGCTGAAGGCTGGGTGACAAACCCTATTTTGAGTGCTAGTGAAAAAGACACGTCAAACATGAGGAAAAGCTATCCTACAAGAGCAGGATCAACCTGATATATTTAGTCTGTAAGGACAAAAATCAACATATGCATTTACAAAAAACCCACATTTTTTTTTTCTATCAGTCTGTAATAAACAGAAAATTCAAACTTGAGCTCTAATTGGCCATTCTCCTGCAGGTGTTGGAATGTTCCTGCTTTAACACACCTAAATATGGTGAAGGGCTTATTATAAAGCCTTGTGCAGAGCTCGGTGGCAGCACGTTAAGCAATTTGACATAAAACCTGCAGGACTCAGTATGAGATGACCAAGATACAGCCGTCTAATAAGCATGTGGTGCAGTTGGCTAAAGGAGTGATTGATTTATACAAAACTTGGGTTTTAAACACATGCTTGTTTGATTCTAATGAGCAAAAAAACAGCAGTTTTGTTTCTGTTTTTTTTTTTTTTTTTTTAAATCTCCCTTCACCGACACAGCTGAATCTTCTAAATCCTGTGCAGAGGCCCTGCTAACGAGCCACCCACTGCATTCCAAAAACGTGTTGGACAGCAGCACTCAACCAAAACAAAAAATAAATATCCTTCAAAATCCATCCATTTTCAGACCCGCATGTTCCTGTTTTTCAGAGTTGCGGGGGTCTGCCAGTGCCCATCTCCTGTTCACACTGGGAGCTAAGTGGGGGTACACCATGTACAGGGTGCCAGTTCATCGCAGGGCAACACAGACAACCACGCACACACTAAGGCTGAACGATTGCATTTGCGTTATCGCAATATCATAAACACTATTTTATAATCGCAAAGCATGCAACTTTTCTTTTTTTTTTGTAATAATTTAAGTTCGTTGGGAGTTTGATTTACCTAAAAAACAACCAGTTGGTCTAAGCAGATATTAGTTCTCCTTACTTTTCCTGCACTGTAGTATGTGTGATGTTACTGAGTGGATATTAGTAAGCATTGTTTTTTTTAATATCTCTTTATTTTATTAACTTTTTCATTTCCGATACAATACCAATATTGCAGCCTTGCGTATCGGTCGATACCAATATTGATTCGATATCAGCATGAATCATATATTTAATTTGTTAAAAAATATCTACAGTATTCTGCAATTGAAAAAAAATAAATGAATAAAATAAAAATCCGGAAATCCGGAAATTTTAATCAGATATTCATTTCAAGCTAATATCGTCCCGATATCCAATATCAATATCGGATCGGGACACAGATTTGTTTGCTTTATTGTTGTAATCTGTGCTTTAATAAGCATATCTTATATTTATTTAAAGTTTAAATAAATATGATTTCTTTTTTTATGAAAGATTGATTTATTGCTTGTATTCATTGAAAAATACATGACAAGAGGCCCTCGAAAAAACAATTGCATATTAATTCGCAATCGCAATATTGAGGAAAAAAAATCGCATTTAGATTATTTTCCAAAATCGTTCAGCCCTACACACACACATTCACTCTTATGGGCAATTTAGAGACTCCAATCAACCTATCAGTCATGTGGGAGGAAGCCGGAGTACCCGGAGGAAATCCAAGCAGCACGGGGAGAACATGCAAACTCCACACAGAAAGGATCCAAGTGTCCAACCCATTACCTTCTTGCTGTGAGGTGGATGTGCTAACCACTAAGCCACCGTGCACCCGACCCTACAAAATAATATCCTCAATTTGATCTTTTTATTTACGACTTTACAAAATGTGCAATACAAAAAACAACTATCTGCCTGTTTTCATTTATTTTTAGTCTATCTTAAGCAATTCATGTGCAGCATTCGATCATTATGACTGAAATACTCATTTGGAGTGCTATAGTGATGAGTAATTCAAGTGACAAGTTACAGACGGAGCTCAGTGCATGTAATCTAAACAACAAAGAGGCACACAGTGTTTGGACCAACAGAAGCAGCCTGAGATCATTTGGGTTCTGATAAATTATGCAGACAATCAGCCGTTACTAAGAGATGCTGACACATGATGAGTCAAGAAGTGGATACAGCAGCTGTAAGGTCTCCAACAGAGTGAGTCTCATGCACAGATGTGCACAGGGAGGATCCAGCTGATGCGCTGATGATGCTGTTCTGTGGCATTAAATGACCCTCACTGATGGTGAAGTGGTCTAATGGGTAAAGGCCACATTTCCTAAAACCATCCTGAACAATTCGAACACCCTCCTCCTCTCTTACCACCTGGTATGTCCCTTTAAATACACATGAGAACTCCTTTTTGCTGACTGCAAAGTGTGTGTCAGAGGTCCAGGTGTCGCCTAACATTGAAGCCAAGCGCTGCTTAAGAACCAAAAAAAGTCCGGCATCAAGTGGCTGTAAGATGTGGGAACAATGAGGAGGAAAGCATAAGAGAATGATATCTTCCTTACGCGCCGATTCCACCACCTCCAGGTTTACAGGCGACTTGTGCCCATCAAAGATGAGCAGCAGGGGGCGCTCTTTGGGTGCACGAGGGATAAAATGTTTGAGGAACCATTTCTTAAAAAGGTCCGAGTTGATAAACCCTGAGTCTGACCACCCGTAGAATGCATTTGGCGGTCCTTGTGTCTTGTAACAAACACCTCCTGGATAGGCCTTTGAATAGATAATAAAGGGGGGAATGTCCTCTCCGGCTGCGCTAAAGCAAGCCAGGACGGAGATGTGGTCCCGAGAGCCTGGTGCTGGCTTGTAGCCCAGACTGGCAGGTTTGGAAAGAATCAGTCTCTTCCTGCCCAGCTGAAATCCTGTCTCACTGCAGTTGAAAATTTGGTGAGGCTTGTTTCTGAGGCCGCGCGCGTCCACGATGTTGCTCAGCAGGTGGAAAAACTGATCCACCGCCTCCTTCCTCACACACACCGTCCTCCCACGAACAACATTGTCCGCCGGCTGAATCCTAATATTCTTTTCTTGTCGTTTCCTGAAATTGAGCCACCAGGTCTGGCCCAGTTTGGAAAAGGCCACCCTGCGATGCTGTCGCTTATAAATCGATGATGCAAATGACATCAGCTGCTGCTTGGTGAGCGGGAAACCATGCTTGGACATGTATAAAGAGAATTCTACCAGAAACTTCTCATCAGCAGACGTTATGAGCTGAGCCGGCCCGCTGCGACTCCCTGGTGTCACCCGACCACTGACTCTGTCTCCTAGGGAAGATTTAGGGACGCTAAACTCTCTGGCAGCCTGTCTGACCGTGCACCTTCCTGATTTCACCTCCATCAGTGCTCGCTCCATGGCCTCCTCGCTCCATTTCTTCTTCTTCTTCCGTCCAATTTTGTCCAGATGATTTCTCGATGGCATGTTTTAAATGACTGCACAGGAAATACAAGCATGAGTATTCCATCAATCAATGTGTAATGAGAATGTTTTACACACCTAGAAGAAATACTAGAGGAAAAGTGCACACTTTGTGAGTGAACATCTCTGCATGTGCTTTCCTGACTTTATTATTCAATAAAAAGGAAAACTTTTCAATCAAAAAACAAATCACTTGAATAAAAAAAACAAAAAAACAAAACATTTTCAATCCAAAAAAATGTTTACTTCAATCAAAAAGTAAAAAAATTTCAATCAAAGAAAAAATCGATTCAAATGCAAAAAAAAAATTTGAGACCAAATAATTGCATTTGAACACTCTTTTTTTTTCTTTGATTGAAAATGTTTTTTGATTGAATAATGAAGACACAAATCTACCTCCATCGTTCTCCAGCATTTATCCCTACACAAACTGAGCATGGTTCTGCTCTGTTACTAGAATGGAGATTTAAATTCAATTCAAATGAGTCTCTACTCTGTTCTGAATGCATAATGTATCAATGGATTCATATGCAGATGTGCATCTGTAACCGAGCACCCTATTAATAAGCTTGCATATAAGGCTGACGCTGCACAATTAATCTGATTTTAATCATGATTACGATTTTGGCTGCCAGGACTAAATTTACCCGATTGTCTGCGATTTCTACATGTAAAATGCAATCTCTGATGAACTTGTATGACTCAGCAATAAGTTGGCGTGATAATACTACATTAACGTTACGTGGAAGTGAACCGGAGTGGAGAAAACTGAAGAGTTTTATGGGTTTTTTTGGGTGGGGAGGGCGCTCATGTTGCATGTGTCGACACGCCCCCATGAGTTTATATTGTACCCAATTGGTTAGTATGAATTAATTACTTAATCAATCCAGTGAACACTCAAGACAAAACTTTTCTTTATACGTTGTACTTGTTTTTGATTACACTCTGTAACAGTGTATTAATAGTTAGTCCATAGTAAATTAAAAATTGTATTTTAGTATTAATTAGGCCGTGGCTATTGATAAGGAAACATATGAATAGACTGCCAGTCTGTTCATACGCTGCACACCTCATTGACCAGTTTAGGTGACGTGATAGATGCACCACGTGACTTAAAGTTCCGTCAGTTTTATTTTAGATCATATTTATTTTTTAGCTATCCCGCTAACCCTTTTACTTTAGCCCTAACCCAGAAAGAACCCTAAAATGTTTTTTTTTTTTTTCATACATGTATTTTTAAAGGTAGAATTTGCCATGCTAAATATGTTAAAATGACAAAATATATATGACAAAAGTGATACATTTCCGTATCAATAGATACTTCTATTATTCTCGTTTAAAGCTTTTCTGTTGCACTCACATATTGTTTGTTAAAAAGTAGTAAAACTAAGAATACAGATGTTTTTCTTAACAGGACGAAAAAAAATCGTGATTACAAAATTGATTCAAATAATTGTGATTGTCATAATCGTGCAGCCCTACTTGAATATATATATGACGTTGGAGGTGTTTAGCAGTTGATGTGATGACACCAGTAGGTCTGTGGGACCAAAACATAGTTAGAACTGACTGGTGGTGATTATTATACCTTAACTTTGTTTGTGTAAAAACAACAAAGCTAAAAGGCTGATGTTGGACAACAGTGATACACACATTACACGTGAAAACAAATACATATTAGAAAAAAGTATTGCATTTACACGATCTTAGCTACACAAAATGCAATCAAATGGTGGGGGCTATAAATAAGATAAAAAAAATAAAAAAGTTCATTCTAAAACCTATCTAGGTTTGTACTCCATTAACCTCTGAAAGTGTGCTGTGGTACTTGGATCAGTGGTGGAATATGACATTTTTCATTCTAAAAATGGTTTAAGATTAACCCAATATTAAATATATTAAAGAAGTAATAATAAACATACTACTACTACTATTATTATTATTATTAGTAGTAGTAGTAGTTAAAAAAAAAGCCTTTAACTAGCCTATGAAATATCAAATACATGACAGCAAACGTTACATTATTAAAGGTATAGGAAGTGTTATAGCAAAGTGACTCACGTGTATTGGAGAATCCTGGTGGTGTTTATGCTGAGCTAAGTTAGCGGCTAATATCAGGCTCGGTTTGGCCATTAAAGCCAACTGTAGCTCTGCAGTGACTGATCTCCCGTTAAGTTTACCAAACAATCGGTCAGAAACACATTCAGGGAACCGGAGACTCTGTGAAGACACACCGGTCTACACTATGAGAAGCTAGCAGTGCTGACAGCCAGCTCCATTACTACACAGACCGGAACAAGCAGGGGCTGGGTGGGGTTTCAAAATAAAAGCTTCACAGCTGTGCCGACAAAAAAAGATCTCAACATTGGAAACGCACACTAAATCAGAATCAGAATGAGAAAAAAAAAAAAACAACATTATTTAAAGAAATAATAATAATAATAATAATAATAATAATAATAATAATAATAATAGTAGTAATAATAATAATAATAATAATAATAATAATAATAATAATAATAATAATAATAATAATAATAATAATAAATGAAAACAGCACTAATAATAATAATAAACTGAATTATTAGGTGCAAATGAATGATAAGGTGCCAAATGCTTCTAAGTAAAAAATTATGATAATTTATAAAAAATAAAGTACATATACATGTGTAAATAATTTTTTATTTTTTAGGACAGTGGCAGATCAGCTGTCAGATACTCTGAGTAGTGGGAAAAAGAGTGTTTATAGTAACCCTTTAGTGTTCAGGAGGGCAACAGCTTTGGGGACAAATGTCCTCCTTCTCTAGGTTTTACTATGGTTTTACATGCTGAACAGTGTAACCTGCGTCCTGAAGGGAGCTTTTCAAAGGATAAGAACAGGATAGAATAGAAATGTAAATATATTATATCTAATGAACACAATTACACAATTATGGGGCGTAAAGTTGCACATGCCAAAATAAACAGCAACTTTTTGCAACATTTAGCAACAAACCACGTTTAAAAACGTAGGCCGATGTGATTTATTTATTCCTTTTTTTGTTTTACATTACTTTTGACCAGATTTACAGCATTATTTGTGATATCTTTTTCTCGTAAAAATATAATGTCAAGATTTAGATTGACCATTTAGATTGAACATTTAGATTTAACATTTAAATTTAGCACTCAGAACATTTAGATTTAGGTTTAACATCTCGATTTAGATTTAACATTTAGATTTAGATTTAACATTTAGATTTAGATTTAACATTTAGATTTAAATGTACCATTGAGATTTAACATTTCGATTTAGATTAAACATTTAAATTTAGATTTAACATTGAAATTATAATCTTATGAGAAAAAAATTACACAAATTTCACAAATATAGCTGTAAATCTGATAAAAATTTACATTAAAAAAATCATATAGGTTTTTTAAACATGGTTTGTTGCTAAATGTTGCGAAAAGTTGCTGTTTATTTTAGTGTGCTCAACTTCATAATGGGCCCCGTACGAAATGACTTACTTAGATATCAAAAATACTTGCAAAATGTAATGATGCTAAACGTAATAATGGTTAAATTATAAATGTAAGCACTCCATCTAATTTTGAAATTGAATCAAATCAACTTTATTTGTCACATACACAATCATACACAGTACACTGTGCAGTGAAAATGCATTGTGCATTTTCTCTGCTGCTCTTCACGTGTTGACAAAAATACCATATAAAAAAAGATTTTAAATTTTTAATGCTGTAAGCAGCATTAGACCTGTTATTGTGCAGACTTAGGCCTATAATGAGGACAGTGCAGGGTGGAGTGAATAAAGGTGAGTGTCAGGGACAGGCTTATGTATGCTTTAAAAAGGACACCAGATATAAAGTGTATGTCGGTACGGAGCTGGGGCTGGCAGATGAGTCCAGGTTGTACATGTACGGAATCAGAGGAGCCGCTTAGTGTACACTTAGGAGACAAGGTCAGAGAGGTAAGGATATCATGGTTTGGGCATGTCAGGAGAAGAGAGAGTGGCAGGAGGAAAAGAAGCAGTTTATGGTGATTGTCAGAGTGAATGAGAGATGAAGGATGTTGGTGTTTGCATTGAATATGCAAAACATGGAGGCACAACAATTGTCGTGACGTCTCCGATAGGGAGTAAACCGAAGACTAAACAAGAAGTAGAATCAGTAGAAAAGAACTTAATCATTACAACTCAAGTTGTATAAATAGATGTACATCTTGTGAATACATTTTGTGAAAAATGTGTATTTTTTAATCAAACTTAAGTGTTTTATTCCTACTTGGATGTATTCAGCAAACTACCATCAGTTTATAAACTCTAGAGATTTGTTTTTATGGTTGTTTCTCTTTCTCCTGCAGTGCAATAGATTCATCAGTGATTCTTCATCCTCAAACGACAAAGGTCACTCCATCTGAAGGGTAGGTCTGTTCTGTTGATTTTTAATTTAAATTTGATTAGAGAGCCACACAGTGTTTTTAAATCTACGTCTCACTGAGCAGTTCACATTAATAAACTGTGAAACGTCAACATGACAGCCATTTTTGGGCGTAAGACAAGTAATGACAATTCACTTTAAAAAAAACAAAAAAAAAACAACCCCAAAACAAAAAAAAAAAAATTTTTACTCTTGCTTTAGGGAATCTGAAGATCATACAAATGGTGAAACTATTTCTGTTCAAAAGGATGTTGAGTCCAAAGGATCAGAAGTGGCGGAGACCCTCGAACATACAAACATAGAAAATGACAATGTCACATTTTTGGCTTTAAATTCAAAGTACTTGTCTTTTCAGCATGATTTTCTGTATTGTCATCAACTCATTGTATCATCTGTTTCAGGCCTCAAGCGTCCACAGTAGAAGAAATTCACAACGGCGGGGCACAACCAGAAAAACCAGCGGCAGAAGAAATGCCAGAAAATGGTGAAGCACAAACTGTCATATCAGTAGTGGAGCTCAGTGAAGCATTAGCAGCAGACGCTACTTTAGATATTCCTGTAGAGGAATGTGCCCAAGCAGATTCTGCAGAAGGGGAAGAAACAGAAGCAGTGTCTCCAGTGAAACCTGCTGAACAAGCTTTAAGCAGCCAGAATGCAGTAAACAAAGACCCGCCAGTCCCAGATAACAGTGAGACAGAGGTCTCAGCAGAAGCTAATGTAAAATCTCCAGATGTGGATGGCAGTTGTATAAAAGGCCCTCCAGAAGATGACAAATCTGTAGATGTCAACGAGGAATCACATTATGTGATTCATGCATCACCTGAAGAAGATGTCCAAGTCAGTGTAGAGTCAGTCCCTGACATAGTGGAGTCAGTTACCAAACCCCCTCCTCAATTTGCTGATGAAATAATAACAGATGGACCTGAAGAGCCTCGTACAGATGAAAGAGTTGAAGATGGATCAGCAGTAATAGAAGAGTCAACACTTGCTGTGACTAATGTGACACAGAAGGAAGAGGATGCAGGACATGATGGAGTCCAAACTGTCCCCGATGTTGTGTCAGAAATACCTGCTTCAGCAGCTGGTTCAACTGCTGCACTAGCTTTAGTGTGTGAAGGTGACTCTGCACCGCAGAACGAGCTAAACACCACAACTGAGCAGGATGTCGAGGGTAAACTAGACTCTCCTACATCTCAAGAAGAAAGAGTCCAAATAGCAGCACATGGAAAGTGTGAGGATTCATCTGCACCCCAGGAAAAGTCATTTGTTAAAACCCCAACGAAAGAGTTTGATGATTGTGAATCAAAGCCTTTGTCAAACATTGAAACCACAAAGGAAGAGGGAACTGTGTGTGAAGCCCAGACAGAACCTCAGGACCATCTTATAATAAAAACTATTACCGTGGCTGAACTGGAGACTGAAATTGAGCCCATACTACAAGTGGAGCCAGTTTTGAATACCACAAATGAGGAAGCTGAAGAGCAGTCAGGTGGTGGCATCCCAGAGGACCAACGTGCTGAACCAGAACCTAAGATCACTGAGGACCCTGATGCTGAGCTTAACATGGAAGACTCCACACAGCCAGAAACTGTTTCTGATGCTGGAATTGTTCAGAATAAAGAAGTTAACCTACTTATTGAGCTGACGGACGCATTAGATGTGGAGCCCCCCCCCATCATATCTGCCCCTGAACCTGTTAAAGATCCAGAAGCACCTCAGACTGAGGAGCCCAAACAAAACAAACAGAAGGCCAAAACGTGAGTAAAACTTCACCAACGTCTTTATTATAGTGTCTATTGATTAGATAGATGACTACCTTTCATAATTTTGGTTACAAATTTCACAAAACCTATTAGAGGTGGGGTCCTCAAATACAGCGGACTGCCTTAAAAGGGTAGAATACTAACCAAAACAATGTGCACACTAAAACTCTCTTTTTGAAAATGAAAAATATTTGGTGTTATGCATTATTCATGTAGTTATTTGAATATATTTTGATGATTTTAACATATTCATTTCAAAGAAAGATACTTAAACTTTATCCATTTTTAAACATTTTATATTACATTTACTGCAGCAATTGATGCTCATAGCATCACAACGGTTAAAACTGGTCAGGTTTTTTATACTGTTGACGGATACAAACAGTGTCCAATATGTCTTATTTAATCAAACCTTTGCAATATTGTTACTGAAATGCACACTAAATAGTTCTGGATGTTGCCTGCATGTATAAACACTCAATATTTTCAATCAACAGTGTTTTTTCTTTTTTCAGGGACTTCAACGGCCTTTGTTCATTCTGCCACCAAAAACTTGATGGACCTATCAAGATCACACTAAGTGATCCAGCAGTGACGTGTCACCCTGACTGTCTGAAGGTTTGTGATGTCCTCCTAAATTCATTATGTACTAAAGTTGCCCTGATTGGATGATGGATGAAATGCATTTTCTCTTTTTTTTATTTTGCAGTGTGGTGTTTGTGCTCGGGTGCTTGGAGATTTCTTGAGCCCCATGTTCTTGCAAGGCCAAGTGATCCAGTGTGGCAGCTGCGTTACAAGAGCTCCCAGGATCTAAAGCCCAACTGGGACAAACGTGTTATCAGAGACAAATCAAAACAAACTGTGATTAATGTGCTATCCTCTATTTTTACACCAGCGTTTTTAAAACTTATTGAGAATCAGATCATATTACGCTGCCGTGGTTGGAAAGTGTACTGAAAAAGCTTTTCAGCATGTTCTTTTTTAATTTTTTGCTGTAAATTCAAGATATTTACTTTAATAAATTCATCACAATCAGCATGAATGTTTTATTGCAAAATAATGCATTCGGTTAAACATATTCACAATTAAAAGTTTTGGCGTTTCATTACCAATAATTGGAATTAGGCACACACACAAACTAAATACAATGAATGAACCTGATATAAAATAAACAGTTTTCAGCAAATAGTTTTTTCAGTTCTACACAGTGAATTCTAACCAAAAAGCAGAATGCATAACACTTGTACTAATTAAAAGCGGCAAAACAAAATTGTGGTTCGATCACCTTCACTTGTTTAGCTCAGACATGAGATGTTGGCACATTAGACGGAGATGATACAAGTAACCAAAAAAATTCATATTCAGAGCTGAATATGCACATCAGTAAACACTGAACAGTATGCGTGCAGTTATGACTTGCAAAGCAAGCTGTCATTGCTCTTAATTATTTATGAAATGTCATGCACCACAATCAGCACCAATGAAGCGTCACAGAAAAAGATGAAATAGGATCCAGAGAAGGAACAACAAACAGAGAAAATCATCTGAGAGGAGGATCTGAGGAGAACTGTGACTAATCTTCATCCCTCTGTTGTTCATACATAACACCGATGAGGAATATGTTCTGTTATATTACACATTGTTTTAAAAACAGCCGGCGATCCAGGTTTGGAAGGTTTCCCAAAGGATGAATGTGAACCAAGTGCTGCTGATGTTGGGTGAAACATGGGAAAGAACTGCTGCCTTTAACGAATCCCCTTCCGGCCCAAGAACCGCAGCACTGCGTAGTTATAGGTAGTGGTAGCCAGATACAGAAACTAAAAGAGAAAGCACTCAATGATCAGCATTATGAAACATGCACATTAGAGTAAGCTGATTAATGATGTTGCAGGGCTGACAGGGAATAATAACTCAAACTAAAGGTTGAGTTGGCAATTTGCTGCTGATTTGCATCATTTGCAATCATCTCTTTTTTTCTATCACCATTTGATCTTGTATCTTCTGAGACAATTCATGTGAAATAAGATCATGCCATGATGTTAAAAACATCAAATATTATAAAAATGACATGGTAAGGAACTGCCCTTCAGGCTTTAGTCTTTTGATATGGAGGAAGTCATGGAAATGGACTATAGAGGGAGTGGGAGAGATAAACACAGTTGCAGATGAAGTTTAACTTGGTTCTTTGTGCCAGGTAAAGCTTTCTGTAAGGATATACTGTATATTCCTGTTTGTGAAAAGAGTCAAACACATATTCTTGTTTCAAAAAAAAAACCAGACATAGAGAGCAAACAGGAAATTTCCAGCTAATAGGCCTAAGTATGATAGACTCAGGAGGATTTAAATACTTATTTATATGAAAGGCTTTCCTACAGTCTAACCACTTACCTCTGGTGCATTCACAAAAGCTGGAGCAGATATAAAATAAAACCCCCAATCTGTCTCAATGCAGCGTCATGTAGTCATCATATTGTTGAATTTACATATTAAGCCATTGTATACAGTATTTTTAAACAAAATTACAAGTAAGCAGGTGCTCACCAGTGCCAACAGAGTAACCCCAGCACCAGCAAAGGTAGCGATGTACAGATCATATGTGACGTGGAACTGTAATGGAAACAGCCAGAAGTTCGATTTCACTATAATCAGACAGTCAATTAAGTAATTCTGTTATCTGGAAATATCTGTTAATACACGTGGAAGCTCTCTCTCTCTTTCTCTCTCTTTCTCATACATACACTTGCACACATACATACACACACCAATTAATATTTTAGAGTACATTTTATGATGATTGTTCAAAAACATGAAAGAGAATCTGTGATTAATCTACGCACTTCACTGGTTTTGCAAATGGCTGCCAATGTCGTTCCACACGACTTTCCGGGGACTGCGTTCCAAGGAATCAGGCCTTAAACAAAGAAATGAACCAAGTGAGCTGTTGCTTACTTTTGCTGAATCATGACACAAGTTTTTCTACATTGACGTCATCTTTTAGTCACTGCTTAACAGAGGAAGCTACATAGAAATTGGTATAAAGGTGTATTGTCTTCATAATAGCTACATAACTAATTAATCTATTAGCATCACATCCACTCCTGTGTGATTAATCCTTTGCTTTCAAGGGCACATTAATATTCTCATCAAGAATACACACGGTCAGTCATTACAGGAACAACACACCAAACTGTCTGGCATCCATGCAAATCCAGCCATGTTGATTGATGATGGGGCTTGTTTCAGCCAGGAGGTTGATGGTGTGGCAGGTCAGCTCCATGTTGAACAAGAAGAGGACTGGAACAGCGGTAAAAGCAAACACCACCAGCCAGATGAAGGCCAAGATGTATGTCAGGATGATAAACTGTTGAGGCAGAGTGAGGGTAAAGTCATTGAATTTCAGTAGATATGGTTAGCATAATAAATATGTTGTCATTGAATCAGTTTTCCTACATAACACTGTATATGATTTTGTGCCAAAAAGAAAATAGAGCATTTTACTGAGCATCAAGGATTCCAAACAAACTAGCATCTAAACAATGTCTATTTACCGTACTTTTTACCCCGTGTTCTCACCGTTAGGCTGAGACAACGACCAAACTGAGTGCTTCTGAATTCACCAAAAGTTTGCTTGACAGCGCTTGTGGCGTAGAATCCCTCAGACAGTAGCAGTATACCATAGATGAAGAAAAACGACGCCAGCCCATAGATCACAAACTGGAAGTACTTGATGCTGGGAAAACCACAGGAAAAGATCAGTCAAACAGCACAACTGGGCAAATCTTGAGTTAGGAAATGCAAATATGAAAATATCACTCACAAAGAGGACATGACTGCATAGTCCTGTGCATTGTAGGCGAAGTAGGTTTCGATGAGGACCTCAGTCTGGCCCAATGCTTCGTGCCCACAGCCACAAAATAATGCCATGCCAGTATAGCATAGCAGGGTGGCCAGTAGGGATGGGTAGGGCACTGCCCCAATGCACCGGATACAGGAATCATAACAACCTGAGGGGGCATAGTAGATGAGCACACAAGCGGCACACACCGCACATATAAGCACACAGCACATCTATGGCACAGCGGGGGACCTGTTCACCCTGCAGGGCAACCACAGAAAAGGCCTTGCTCTGCATTCAAATCCATAACCACACCTCAAACTCCCACCAGGAGGCAAGAAAGCAACAGAAAAATTAGGTAGCAGCAGAAAAGCAGCGATCCCCAATGAAGCGTCCAAAAAAAGACTTCACAACAATCTCAAGCTCTTCCAGTCTACAGCACGCTGTTGAAGCAGGTAGCAAAGATCCGCAGTGTTAATAAAAGCATTGCCAGAAATGGGAATGAGGAAAGCACCTAAGGCTTTGCAAAGCCAAGGCTGCCTGACCGGAAACATTTGCTGCTTCTGATCCTTTAACTCCACAACAAGAAAAATCCCACAGCAGACCAGTGATGGACAGCACTGTCTAAGAGGTGTTGATGCTGTAAAGCAAGTCTCTCAGCTCTGAATTCATTGGTGTATGATAACTGCTGTGCCTATACCAACACTTCCCAGCACGGCCCTTTCCTACTCAGGTCCAACCCTCTTCGTCCAGCAGTCACTGGCATCACCAGGCGACTAAGGGATGGTGGGGGAAACATTGGCTCCAGTGGCCCAATGAAAGAGTTTCTCTGTGTGAATGGAAATACAATGTCCATTGTGTAATTAGGAGAAACAAAGGGCAGTGATGTGAAACTAACAATAGCTACATTACACACAGAATGTAACACGTGGTGGCCGAGGGCTCACCAGGACAGTACCAGCAACGCCACTACTCAGCCCATCTTGCATCCACCACTGGCTGAGACTGGTACCATGGCACTGAGCTAAGTGTTCAAAGAGTGGATGGAAGCAAAATAAACAGTAGGAGGGGATTTCAAATCTCACAACAATAACAACAACAACTGCTCTGTAAAACTACACACTGAATTTCTTGCGTTTGACATCTACTGTATATTATATTAGAAAGAAAGCAAAAATGTGATGAGTAAAACCAGGGGTGTCAAACAAAGCAGTTTATCAATTTTTAAGCAAGTTAATTAGGAATTTAAACATTATTGTGCTCTAGTTTGTACTTATAGTCTGCATGTATAAAAACAAATTATAAAATATGTGCGGCACTGATAATGTCAAAGCAATAAGTGACAGATATCAGTCCTTGCAGGATCTTCACTTTAAATTTTTTAGATTTTGTGACCAACTTCTATGTATTTTGAGGGGATTTTGTGGAATAATTTGAAAAAAATTGCAGTTCTTTTAACAATTTCAGATTCAAAATTAGTACCATCATGTGATATAAGCATGGGGAGACATCTACATCTGAATTAGTTGATAATTTACACACATTTTACATTCTTGTGCAAGCCAAAATGAATGCTCAAAAGGACTGGATTTGGCCCCCGGTCTTTGAGTTTGACACATGTGAGTTAAAAAATTGCTACAAAAATATAAATAGAACAGCAGAAAGGCTGTTAATCCTAAAAAACATCTAGTTCCTGTTGACGCTCACATAGCCACTGTCCCCTACTTCAGGGCTGCTAACATCTATTTAAATGAACCCAAAACCCAAATCTTGGATTAAAATCTGTAAAACCTGCATCACACACTGAATGTGAGTGACAAAAATAAACAGAGGAGTTTTTGGGTATTTTTTTTCAAAGTTGTCTACTTTCTAAGCCGGTACATATGGGAGTATCTGACCTCTTTCACATGAGTGACCTGACTTGGCCTTGGCATGATGAGAGCTGCTGCCCAGCCTCATTAAAGCCATCCTCATTTCAGCCCCGATCGCACGCTAAAAAATTCAGAGGAGGAAATAATCGCTTCTGTCAAACTTTCATGCTAAAGTCTTCCTCACATAACATGCATAACTTGCATATTTCAAATTACTATCATTTTATTATGTAGTTGCAATAACAAAAAATAATTAGTAGTATCTGCTAAATAACTACCTGTAATAAATTCATAAATCAGCTGCATGTAAACATTTATTTCAATCAAATTGTTAAAAAGATTTTAAATAAAGTCTCTCCTTTATTATATAGAGGCAATATAAGGCCAAAGACATATTAAAGGCAACATTATTATTCTAATATAAATGCAGATTATTCTGAAATGATAAAAAGTTATTAAAAATGATGTGAACTCACCCATGTCCTGACAGGAGGTTAAGGCTATAGAAGTTTCTCTGCAGGGCGACTTTGTGACAGTGATATGAGGATATGAGAAGTTATTCCCCAGCACCCCTATATGAATCTGACTCGTGCTTTTGTCTCATCAACAATAGACCACATCTTCCAGAGTCACATCTTAAAGTCACAAAGTCCCATTTCAGCTGCCACTCATTTTTATGGAGGCACATTTTCAGCACCAAGGACAGGCTGTGCACAACATATCATAATATGGACCATCTTTTTTTAGCTGTTCTGGCAAAGGCTTCACTTCTTATTTTCATTACTTTGAAACATTTTGGCACTTCAGTGAAGCTGCATGGTCATTTTTAGATGGATGACTCTACTCTAGATAGCAATCATGACAGACCAAAGAAATGTATTTATTTCTGACCCTGTGAAGAAAAAAGGTTACATTTTAAGAGGCAATAGTGTTTTTCTCCTGACAATATAATATAATAATCAACATTTTTCTTTTTTTTTTTAACATCCATCCATCCCTGGACTTGTCTCATGATAAATCCCAGGATTAAGACATTTATTTTCCCTACAGCTATTTTAGACACTACCTAAATGAGCAGAGACATTTTTGACTGTGACTGTGATTCATAGAGACACCAATGTATAAAAATCCACTTAAAAAGACAGGATTTAATCTAGGGCTCATCGTGCTATTGCTTTATTACCACCTTTTACAATGACATCAAGCCTTCCCTACTTGATTTAACTTAATACATACAATACCTAAATAAAACCTATGTGGAGAAGGAATATATGTCAATTTATTTGGGCTGACAGTTTTATGTCAAAGACCTTTTTCATCCGACACTACGAAGACATATGCAAACAAATATAAAAATTGGCACAAGAAAATAATTCAATTACATTTTATCAACATTTAAAAGTAGACAAAAACATATACATTTTTTTTCCAGTTTTAAAGAAGAAACCAGACATATTTGAAATTGTTTACCAGTGTCTTATCTTTCTATTGAGAATTGCTACATTATTAAGAAGAAAAAACCCCACTATCAAACATTACTCCTTCCATTTCCCACCAGTTTGCAATGTATGTCTTACATCATGTCAGCAGTAGTAGTTCTAAGACGTATACGCACAGAGAAATGAGAGAAATCATTCCAAACTTCAGTATTGGACATTGATGAAGTTGACAAACAAGGGTGATATTGATGGTTGGGTCCAGCTGCCGCCTCTTCCCCCACCTCCCTCATGTTTGACCCAGTTGATGTCAAAGCTGAGCTCACTACAAAGGAGTCTGTGTGGAGAAAACCCCAATCCTATCTTTATGGGAGAAAGCCCTCTCCTCACCCTCATCTGTCTTCTTATTCAGAGACTGAAAAAATAAATCCAATCAATGCATACAATTGATTGCTCACAATGCAGATAATGTGACATTAGCGATGGCCACGAAGCAATGAGACGCCAAAAAGATGGGACGTAGTTTCATCAATTCATCAGATCCTTTAGGATAGTTTGGCAGACAGATCACTTGTCAAATTGTAACACCGTTATAGAGTAACGTTTGGATTCTGTTGTCATTAAAAGCTCTAAAGCCAGAGCAATTACAGAGTATTTCATTAGCATGTAGAAAAGATGAATCATGACACAGTCTTTGTTATGCCAACACTAAACCTCAGAGAAAGGCTGCATTACAGTGCACGACAAAGAGCATTAATTAACCTCTCAGATGTATAGGAGTATGCAGTATATTAGTAAGCTTTACTGAAGAGAAGCAAATAAGCCATATTATGGACACCCAAAGGACAGGATTAAATATGAGGACATTCAGTAAAGACTGTGTGGCCTGGGTGACACGAAAAGAAACGGAAAATACTGTATATCATTCCACAAAAGCCAATGCAGATAGAGGTCAGAGGATAAATCGGTGGTTAGTACTTAATTAGACTGCTTGACAGTCAGCAGGTTATGCATGAAATCAATTTAAACATATTACTCCACAGGCATAATTAGTCTGCATATATCAGTTTGTTTTGCATAATCGTATGAATCTTGTATCTGGTGAAAAAAAGCACTACAGACAACGATGGAACTGGTTCAGTGTTATTTCAATGCAACGTTCAGAGTTGTGTGAACAGCACAACTGTTGGTTGTAGCTCAGTTCGTTTTCGTTATTGTTTACCGTTGGATGAATACCCATGTCAATATTTACTCACTGATCATGATAACGTGCAGGTTTATACAGAGAAAGGGGAGACAACCTTGCAAAAAAAATATTTGTACAATTTTGTATCTCAGTTATTGTAATGCATGCTGAGTTATCTTTAAATAAAACTAACAAATTGTAATGTAACAAACAAATAAGCTCTTGATGGAAAAATAGGTTCATAGAGGCTCCTGCACTACAGCTTTAAAATATATTTGCAGTTTTGGGATGCAAAGTAGAGTGTATGATATTCATTTTTAATCATCTCGGACTACATTGTCTTTGAAACTTACCAGATCTGCAGTTTTTGACTCTGTTTCTGTCCTTTAATGAATGACCTATGAAACAGCCAAGGACAAACAGCTGCATGAAGATCACAAGGCATGTGGACCAAAGAAATGTGTTTGTGATGATGCTGCACATTTTAATTGTTTTTTTTGTTTTAAAGAGAAACAGACAAAACTAGTGCAATCCCACAGAAAACGTAGGCATGACTACAGTGGCACGAACAATTCACCTTCGAGTCACAAACCACAAATAGAGTGAAAGTGTGTGTGTAATGAGTAATGTAATGCTGCCCCTAAGATAGAACCGTGTTTCTTAAAAATAGGGCTGTGGTAGACGTCCCAGAACATAATACACTGGCTTTGTGTTCAGTGTTCAAGTACACCTTAAAGGTCTCATGTCATGCTATTTTTCACTCATCTCCATTTGTTCTAAGAACCCCAAGAACATACTATTTGAGGTTTATTTTTCCAAACGCGCCTGTTTTCCAATATTTTAGCCCCTGAAAAGTCACTTTCTGAGCAACTCTACACAAAGAGGCTGATTTGCAGCCTTCTTATGCATATTCATGAATGGGCGTGTCTTTAGACGGGACACTGACTTCCTCCTCACGGCACAGTGACGTAGTGCAGGTTTGGTAATCAAAATGTGAGTCACACCTGAGTGGAGACAGGAGTCTACACACCCTCGTATTGACAGACAGGGTATGTTGAAACAGATTAGAATCAATGACCCACAGACTCGTAATAAACTCAACACATGCCGACTAAATGTCATTGTAAGTGTAAAAATGTTTCAATTGATGTGTCTGATAAAGTGCGAACAAATACACTTCTTGACAACATTTAGATTTAGTTTCAAAAATGTTTTAATAGCTGGCTCATTTAGATTAAACAATGTTAAGATAAGTTTAGTGAAAACAAAGCCTGTTGCCCATCATATTCATTCAATGAAGCACAACCCCTGGATATAACTTAGTATGTACATGAATGTGAATATTTAAGTTGGTATACATACAGTTACAATGTAATGACAGGCATCTTTTTAAAGATCTTGTATTATCTATAAAAAAAAAAAGAAAAAAGTTTATTCTGTACAAACAAACTAAGCAAAGGAACCGTGAATTGGTGGGAGTCGGATCACGACTTAATCACATTTTGTCGGAAAGAACAATTAAGTTATACTCCTTCAATGAACAGGCCAAAAAATCATGGTCACGCTAAACTGAAGTAAAGATAGACAACAGCAAATACACAACACGACTAATGCAAAATTGAATGAGACATTTTAAACAGTACCTAATTTACACTTTAGTACTCTCCTAAACCAATCCCCCCAGTACACTCACACACACACACACACACACACACACACACACACACACACACCCACAGGCACACACAGACGTATATTTTGCATTAGCAGAATAAAACATTTTTAATATATTGGACACTTTTATTGTTTAATCATGTGACCAATATTGAAGTACAATTTTTAATTAACTGTAGCTATGATTCAACATTAACTACTAATGTAAGCTATGTACAAAGCATTGAAAATCAATTACAGTAAAAATACATTTTCATTATAAGCAATGCACCATGAGAAATATGTATAAAACAGCTAGATAATAGTAATAACATAATACAGCTTCTCAGCCTTCAGACCTGTTCTCTCTGTTCACCATACGTTGTTATTTCACTTCGTCCCACAAGCTCAAAATAGATATCACAGAGTAAGAAAAAGCTTCCCATACAAATCCAACTGTAGAAACATTATACTAAGTTCTTGCTAGGTAGATTTTCAAAAAAGCTGAAGTGAAAAATGAAATGCACTTTATCTTTTTGACTGCCGATGAACATGATCATTATCAAATGACTGCTGTTAGATTTTTCTATGAGTGAACAAAGGCAGGATGTTGGTGCTCGTACACCTTAGCAAGAGACAGAACAAATATTATAAATCTTATTTTAGCTACACACTCTAAATACAGCTTAACATTAGCATGTTTTAAGTATGTTGCGTAATGAATTATACCCGGGTTGTGGAGTGCGTGCTAGGCAGGCCTGCAGAGCTGTAACCAGCAGGGAAGGTACTGTATGGACTCATGTTGGAGAGGCCCATGAGGGAGTTGGGGATCATGGTGATGTTGTTAGGAGTCATCAGAGGGATGTCGTCTGGGGAGCGGCGCTGACCTATAGTGTTGTAGTCCATACTGGGTGAAACGTGGAGAGGATTGTGAAGGGCTTCACACTGGTTTCTTTGCTGTGACAGGCTCTCGTCCACGGTGGGGGTGTGGCTTGAGTTGTTGCCTTTGCTGTCACGTTGAGGACTGGCCTGCTGGGACGTGTCCTGGCGACTGCGTTTGTCCTTGCGGTAGTACAGAGCAGCGAAGGCCAGGACGTTGAGAAAGAGCAACGATGCACCGACAGCTATTGTGACGCTGAGCTCAGTGGAGTAATCTCTTGGGTTTGGCATGATCAGAGGCCCCATCTCTCTCCCTCCTTCACCTGTATTGTGACCAGTGGATAGTGGAGGTCGCCCAGTGCTGCCAGCTCTCTTGCCATTGGACTGGGTGGGATCTAATGGGGTGACTTTAGTGGTGGTGGAGGAATAGTGAAACATGTCATGAAGGTTGTAGAGATGCGGCACAAGATGCTTCCAGAACGCCACTTTAGTGGCACGGTAGTGGTCGCGGATACGAGGTTTCAGACCGATGTGTAGGTACAGCTGGTCATAGGGGTCATACTTGGACCAAGCGACCTCCTCAAAGCGGTTGGCCTTTGTGTGGATGAACTTTGTGTCTTGTGGCACTGGCTTGTTGGGATCCCTACAAACACATCACAGGATACTTGGGTCACAATGGATGGAGGATTGTTGAATGCATTAAAGAGGAGTTTGTGCAGAGGTTATTTAAGTTAAAAGTTTAATAATTGTGCATATTTATGCAGAGGTGTAAAAAGTACTATATTATAACCTACTCAAGAAGAAGCACAGTTACTTGATTGAAGTTATACTCAAGTACAAGTAAGTCATACATAAAAATACACAAGTACAAGTAAAAAGTCGCTCAATTAAATAGTACTTAAAGTAAACATTACTAGTTACTTTCACCCCCACGGTTCCCTTGCATACAGTAAACATCTCATGTATAAACTTAAAAAGGAAGAGATTAAATCGTGCACAATTGGAAATGATTTTTTTCCACAAAAGCATCTGTATAAAATAAAAGGTTTATAAAAATGTCTAATTCTTTTTTTAAATAAAATAAATGATTTCAATTTCAAATTAAAATAAAAAATCTCACACTCCATGTATATCTAAATATATGAATTCTAAAACAGTGCCATGTCAAATGTACCATGTGGGTAACAGCATAATAGGTAGAAACCTAAACCTGAACCCAGGAAAGTGGCTGGGCTTTGATCAGAATGTGAAAAAATAATAACCACAAAAGTAATTATTGACTCAGTAACGGTTGGGCGTAGAAATATAAGTAAATATTTTGCTTCTTTTAAAACATACTTAAGTACAAGTAAGTATACTGATTTAGAAATATACTCAAAAAAGTACAAGTACCCATGAAAGCAACACACAATTACAGTAACGTGAGTATTGATGGCTATATGATGTTACATCCTTTTTCTTTAGCAGAACAAACCTGATTACAGTAGGTTTACCAATGGCTGTTTTTCTTTAGATTTACAAGATATTTTTTCCATTAGATGAAGTTGAAAAGTTTGTCTTGATGAAAAACAAGAATTTATTGTTGCATTATGAAATGTTAAACAGGTCACCACAGTCACAATGTAATATCATTAGCTCTCCTCAAGAGCTCAGCATTCCTTCAGTCCTGAAAGAGCAGCCCACTGTGCCCTCTGCCACCAGGAATCATGATCATTTAAGAAACACATTGCAGTTTTTACACCCAACAGGTCGACGCATCAGCGATGTAGTCAAAGAACAAACCTCCACTCGTTTAGGTGCCTCTTTGTCAAAAGCACCCAGCGAATCTTTGCCTTTTTGTGACAAATTGTGGGAAAAAAAAAAGCTGTCAAGCAAATTGCACACTGCTGTGCTTTCAATAGCAGGCTTCTCAGCTGCTGAGTAAGTCTGAGTGTAATTTTAGGTCAGCATCAAACTGTGGTCTGTCTTGAATAATAAACTCACTTTCGGAGGATAAGCACAGTTTTCTGTCAACTTAAATTCACCGTCACAAAGTCACTATAGGTTTAAAGAAGGTATTTGGTTAGATACATAAATGACGACTGCTGTTTTTGTTTCTTATGTTTTACATTAAAATTTAAAACAAAAATTGCAAAAAAATTTCATCTCACGTCCATACAGTAGTTTCAAATACATGCCTTTTGTTTTGTGTGTATGATATGAGGTCCGTCTGTGTCGCTTATATCAGAAAGGAAACATGATAGCAACACTGACTGACACAGCTTAACTTCCTTTACAGGTTGCTCTTTATCGTGACCTTTCTGTTAAACAATGAGTAACATCTTTAAAGGCTCATGTTAATTAGGTTGTAAATTCTTGGGCCAACCTCCTTTTAGAAGTCAGCTTTGTTGAAAATAAATCGCTGTTACGTGACGTAAAGGTCAAGAAAAGATGAAGTTTAACTTGCTATAAAGGCAGCTTTGTATGACTTGGTGTGCATAGAATATACGCATTTGTTATTAGTATTTATTGAGGAGCTACTTAGTTTATTTAGCGTAACTTTCACTGGCACTGCTAGAGTGAAAACTTAAGTTCATATATATTTAATTGCAAAACTTGTTCTTTGTGGCTAATACATCTTAACATGAACTTCCAGTGCTAGCAGTGATACAATATTTATTAATAACAAAGCTTGTTCAAACAATTAACTCAGTGCTTAGGTTAATGTCAAACAAATGCAAGCTATTAAACAAAAGTAAATCATTAAACAGTAATTAAATTCTAAATATCAGTTTAGAATAAAGATGCTTTTGGGTGCACACCCTTCAGATCTCTTATTGTGAAAGGTTTTCTGTATATGCAGCACTAGACCGTGTACAGCGTTAAAAGATATGAGAATTTTTTCGCTTAACAAGCATTTTTTTGGTTCTGTTTCATGTACGTTTTGCTTATAGGAAGTTGCACCCACAATCGAGAAGTAGCTTTAATTGTAAAAAAGACAATCTAAGCTTTTTTTTTAAAAAAATGTAGTAGTTGATGTTAGAGGCCAAACTTCTAATAATGAATAAGGATTAGTTTAACATAACCTGACAGTTTTTCACACAGATTTCCCAGATTTCGAAAAAACGTCCCTTTAGTGCACATGCATAGGTATGGTCTCTTTTGAAAGATAACATTCTGAAGTTTCTCTAGAATATATATTTTTACAGCAGTTTTACTGTGTTTTGGACTGAATGCTGGGATTCATTGGATTTTTAGGAAGATTTTGAGACCACCTTTGATGGAATATATGGATTCAATAAGACATGGCACTGCTTTAAAGGTGAGGAGTGCTGGCTTGTTTATGTCACCATTTTTTACTCACGTCTGACAAGATAATTGACTGTTTGCTGTGATGGTTGAATGAAGATTCTAAGCTTTCAAACGGTGTATGACACTTGTGATATGCTGCTGTATTTGAGAAGCATTTAATCTCTTAAAGGCACACCACAGACTTTTTGACCTGAAGAGTTGACCCATATGAGTTATTTTAAATGATTCCTCAGGCCAATATACAGCCCTTGAGAGTATCAATGGTCCAAGCGGGGCTTCCCTCTTGGAATACTGCCCATGTAAGTTTGAAAAGACGGACCGTCTTTGGCCAGGTCATGTGACCTGGAGAATACCTGGAGAACGTTTCACTTTACGGCAGTCATGTGACCACAGGCTCGGATATACTCGTTGGGCTAAAAGGCTTCTGCTAGTATTTTTCCATCTGTTTGATTCCTGGTCATGGCCGAGGCAAGCAAAAAGTTTAAAACTGCTTCTGAGGAAGACAAAAAGGTGCCGCCAAGACCTGCCCCCCTCCGCCAACCCGCCTTCTGCCCTGCGCCAGACACCACCCCGCACACACCGGGTCGCCCGTCCCCCGTTTGCCCCGAGCCCGTCCCCCGTTTGCCGCCACGCCGACCCCCGGCGAAGGGGGCAAACAACGGCGGCAAGGCCAGGGAGTGGGGGGGGGGTGCCACCGACGCGGCGAGGAGAGCCGAGCGCCAGGCCTCCGGAGGCGGGGAGAGGACAGCGGCGGCTGCTCCACCAGCCGCAGCTCGCCCCCAACCCCACTTCGCATCCCAGTCCGACCCAACCAACCCAGCCCTTAGAGCCAATCTTTATCCCGAAGTAAAAGGTCAACTACTGTCTGCATACACAATCAAAAGACAAGAGAGGCTGGCCCGACTCACTGTTTGTTGATTTTTGCAACAGTGCTGTGGCGCTTGATGTGAAAGTTACAGGTATAGCGCCCCCTAGTGGCCAAAAGTTACACAGTGTGCCTTTAAGTGGGTGAATGAGTGAGAAAATGCGTTTTGTTTTGACCCCTATTCGGGAAGGTGGACGTTAACGGGTTAATTAGAAACCCAGATATGTGTGAATAAATGAGGGTTATGAATTGTTCAAAGGGTGCATTTATGTATTTTTAGTTGTTTGATAATGTGAGACAATGCACTACTCACCCGCTCTTGGCAAAGTTGGTCCAGTAGGTCATAACCACAGCACTCAGCATGATGTCGTTTTTGGAAAAGTTACAGGGGAACAGTTCTGTTGGGCCCACCATAGGGATGCCAAAGACATAAGGCACCTCATCTCCATGTGCTGAGTCGGACCACACAGGCTTCATAAGGCTCTGGCAGTGGTGGTAGAAGGCGTAGAAGTAAGTGGGCGAGCCGTAGCGGGCGTGCAGGTCAGCCGTCACAACTGCTGGCTCAACCCATTGGTGGTCAGTGAAGAGCGCCACTAGGGTCTTCCTCCTGGTCTCTGGATTGTCTTTGTCAGCCCAGTCTGTGTACATGAATTTAATAGTCTCCCTCAGAGTATCCTTTCCTTCTGGGTAGCCATACAAACTGTCCACAAAGTCTGACACGGCAAAGTCGAAGTCGCTACCAGACACACCATCTTCCAAATCCATCACGTTCTCCACAAAGCGCAGTCCTTCTCCCTGATTAACGCCCAGCATTATATCATAGTTGAGGAACTCGCCCTGCTCCATTAGGATCTCAGGGTCGTCAGGGATGACATCTCCATCGATGACTGGCCCAAAAGCCACACGGTATCGAGCAGCCTGGATATCTTGCTCCACAAGCTCTTTAGCACTCTTTTTCTGCAGGCAGGAAACCATGTCGACTGTGTCCAACACATTACAGCCAACCCTCTCAGCAAGCATGCGAGTGTACTTCACTGGCTGGTAGTTGACAGCCCAGCTGGAGAGTGCAGAGCCACTTTGGATGATAGCTCTGTGGAAAAGACCTTTGAACACAACACCGAAGACAAATACAGGTCAAAGTCTCAGAGAAAAGACCTTTAAATGATTTAATTATAGGTATTAAGTAATATCACCCTTAAAGTTGCTACCCATGATCATTTTTTGTATTAGATACGATCATAGTGTATGCCTTATGGATGAATTAATCAAACATAATTTACTAATATACTAAGATAGTCCTTTTAGCCACACTTTACTTGCAGTTGTATACATAAGGCTGACATTACATTGTAATTATTAGTCATTAGCATGAATAAGGTGTCATGAAGTCTGTCATTAAGTGTTGTTTGCTAAATGATGACACCTTTGGAGCTATGTTGGCATTTTTACGATTAGGTGGAGGGATCTAGTGGGATTAGGTAGGGTTAAGGTTAGGGGTTAGGGATAGAAGGGTTAGGGTTAGGCTAACGAACGACACTTAATGACACCTTATTCATGCTAATGACAGGTGTCATGTCATAATAATGACAGCGTAATGTCAGCATCATGTTGAAATTTTTGCACATTGAATTGTGGAATGTGAACAAACTTTCAAGCAACAATTTCGACTTTTTCCTTTATTTTTAGAGCAAATATATCATTGATCTATAAGGCACACAGTTATTTTTATGTCTGGTGGTGATAAATAATAATTAGGGGTAGCAGATGTTAACACACGTTACCCTTTTCAATTCAATCATTCATTATTTGATATTTGACTGTGGACATTTTTGTTGAATGTATCAAAGGAAAAACCTATAAGGAACAAATACTTGAGCTGCGTACAAATCAATTTACTTGCTCACAGAAAAATTTGAATAAGAGCTCTTTTGTTATCTATATACACTGACCACCAAACCACATGCAAATTGTTCTTTTTCAGATGACAGTGAATGCATGTTAAACTAATGATCAATTTGCTGAATTGTTTCTGGGAGAAAGAGTTTTACTTTACGGCCTTGCCATACATAAGCCAGTCACCGACATACATTAATTATAGAATTGTGTGTATATGTGTCTCTGTGTGTGTGTGTGTGTGTGTGTCTAACAAGCTGCGTAGTCTACACATATAAATTGCTGATGCTAACTGTTCAGCAGTGTGCAGTGTGCAGAGCGCTGAATAGGCAGTAACCCTGATCCCTAAATGTTGATAAAGTAAACAAACTGCTTTGTCGATATGTTTATATGCAGTGCATCACCTCTATCTCAGGGGAATTTGTATCAATCAAGTCAGAGAATTTTCTGTCAACATTAAGGCAGAAGAGCTACAAATCAAATAGTGCAGGAACGGAATTATTTTGTCTTGTCGCGGCGTTGTCAAAATGTTGTTCAAAGACAGAGGATCGCTTGTATACATCAAACAACTTTACGTATTTGAAATCATGAAACCTATCGCTACCCTCACAAAGTGCGAAAAGGATTATAGCAATCTTCCTGCCGTGAATAAAAATTCAATTTCCACGTATGTGTCCAGCATCCTTTGTTCAAACAAGATTATCATTATTGGGTGACGAGATCAGGATACTCCATTGAATAACAGTTTTTTTTTTAGTAAAAAAATGTTTGTTCTTTTTTCCACTAAACGTCAAATATTTTTAAATCAACATTAAGTTAGCGAAACAACAAGATGTCTCTTTCCATTACAGCTGTGCTCATTCATCAGGGAACATTTTTATTATAATATTTTTATTGTTTTATTTCCACATCAATCTTGTCTTCAGAAAACAATGTTTTCCCTCAAGCATTTATTTTGACAGATAATAAAAGTTAAAAAAAATGTGATGTGGAATGTTCACATGTGAGCTTGACAACATCATGAAAACGTGATAATGCCGGTAGACTTCTTTAAAGGCTTTACATTTTAAAAGGCAGAGCTTTTAGTCTGATTAGAATGAGTTGAATAGAACAAAAGCAATCACTTACTTAAAAAAACAACCCTGTTTACCCTATTTTTATATCCCAACACTTCATCTTCAAACCAGACCGTTTGAAGCTGGCCTCGAAAAAATGAAACCACTAATCACAAGTTTTGGTGTAATGGTGATTTAAAACAAGAAGAACAAGAATCTGATCAACCAATGAGCTATAATCAGATGTGTTTTTGATGCAGGGTTCGTTTGACATTGGCAGAAGTTGTAAAATATGCAAATGTGCTAAGGACCAGTGAGAGCTATAATTATGACACCCATAAAAGATCAAAAACATAAGAGCCAAATTAAGGAGCTGATGATTTTGCATATCAGAATATATACGTGCAGATATACATTTGTTTTAACTCTTAAAGGTGCAGTCTGCAACTCCTATAAAAGTGATTTTTTTTTTCATATTTGCTAAAGCTGTCACTAAAGCTTTACATGAAACTAGTAGTTTGTGTAAAAAAAAAAAACAGGCTCATTGAGTCCCCCCTGCTGCTCCTGCAGCCTTTGGCAGATTGCCAGAATTGACCGCAACCGAGCAAAAAGAACCAATCAGAGCCAGGATTGTGTTTGATGGGCTATCTGACAGCTGTTGCTCACAGTCCCCGCCCCTTTTTGACAGTGTATGGTCTGGATAAGTAGAAGATGGAATTAGCTACTTTTCTGCTTCAAAAGTAATTATTGCTGCTTGATTTACATTATGTTTGATTTGTGATTGTTACACTAGAATTCTGTGGTGCATGTGTTGTTCATGTGTGCGCAGCAGCTGCTGTCAGTGACACTGTGTTGTTGCTGCTGTTGCTGAGGTGTGTGCACATAGAGAGAGATAGAAGCGTGCATGTTATATTACTGTGATGTTACTGTCTGGCTAACGTTAGCTTGTTAGCTCCTCTGAGGGAGAGACTTTGGAAAATTTGGAGGCAGGGCAAGAGAGTGGCGGGGAAAGAGGAATCTGAAAGTCGCGGACTGCACCTTTAAGGGGTGACGAGCAGACCCTTACCCTCAGAATGGTGGGATAGAGTTAGTAGACTGACGCAGGATGCACCGATTCCAGATCCAAAAACCGTGATGCGACCCGGATCTCCTCCAAAGTAACCAATGTTTTTACTTATCCAGCGGAGAGCTTGAATTTGGTCCAGCAGTCCATAGTTTCCTTTAGCCGCCTGGTCACCAGTGCTCAGAAAGCCTGATATAAAGAGAGCCAACAGAGCCAATGCTGAAGAAATGCTCAACTATTAATAAATAAATAATAAAAATACATAAATAATATTTTTTTGTCAGTTTGGCTGCATTCTCTGTGCAGTGTGGTGCCTCTGTAAGCAATTGTAACACTGTTCAATAAATCTGGATTTATTACTCAAAAAAAGGATTAACAATAAACAAAGAGTGAACGGCTGAATTTTGAAGGTTAAGAATGAAAAAAAGAAAGGAAAAAAACAAAACAAAAACCTTGTAAGACAGAGAATGCTGCATCCTACTTTTAAAAATGTTACAGGCTCCTCTTTGTGTATAGGAGAAACGATAGTGTTTACTTTTTAACTCATAATCTAACAATTCTCACACATCATACAGTATACTAAGTATATTAAAAACAGCTTGTAGCACAACTAAAAATGAATGACCCTTTAGACACTTCGTTCTTCTGTGTTCAACTTAGATGAAAGCACATTTCAAATGCAATAGTGTACAGCGTCGCCATCATCACCTAATATTCCAATTCTGTAGTTGAGCGTGACGACAACAACGTTCCCATAACTGGCCAAAACGCTGCCATCCATCATGTTTCCAGTGCCCTCCATATAGGAGCCTCCGTGAATGTAGACCATCACGGGCCGTGCCTCGGAGTCCCTTATATCTGCAATATCAACACAGACACAGGCTGAGCAAATAACTGCAGGGGAAGCTGTAATAAAGTGTAAAAATGATGGTAGACTATTGGTGGTAGTTTATACTGCAGCTGTTTGGTATGAGGCATGGGAAAATACTGCTTTGAAAATGCATTTTGAAGCAAGCTGTGAAGACATTCCTGAGCTTTGGAAACTTTATGGACAATCAAAAAATGCAAAGCAAAACATTCTGGAAAGGAGTAAAAAATGATAATTACCAGCGATCACAGCTGATATTTGTTAGTTATAGAGTAAATTGGGTCAAAAAGAAATACATTTGTTTGACTACAAAGAATACTCAGTTTCAGGCAAAATAGAAAATCTATCACTTAGGTTTAGAGGCCAATTTATTATATTGACTAATGACTCTTTAGCAGTGAATGTACGGAGATAATGCAATCTCTGGACCAATGTGCCCAATAAAGAGGTAGCACTTACTAAAAAGGCTGCAACAGTCTTGAATCTAACACAGGGGATTTGGTAAAAAAAAAAAAAAAAAAAAAAAAAAAGCAAAATTGTTTAATAAAAAGAGATTCTAATAAAAATATAACACACAAACAATAAACCCCCTGCAGCTTTAGAAAAGCAGACACTTCAGTTTTTAACATCTTTAAATTAAAAGAGTCCATGCATCCAAACTTTGAGCCTTTAAAAATACCTTCAGATATATGAGTCTCAGCATGTGAGAAAGCCGCCCCCTTTTTCTTGTGTTGGCTCCCTGGGGTTCACAGGAGGGAAAAACAGAAGTAGAGAATTCAAAATAGCATGCCTACTTACTGCAACACGAGTAGTTGGCAGAATCAGGAGGGAAATGTCAAAGATGTTTATTAACGAAAAGGATGAGATGTGAAAAAATGATTGCAATGTGAAACACAATAGACAATTTGCACATCCTTTTTGGATCAGATCCACACAGTGTTGTTTGGTTTTGAGCTTTGGATAAGAAATACTTTACACATTTGCACACACAATTACACGTGTTGTTTTTCCAAGACTGTCATGTAATTTCTCTGAGTAAAAAATTGAAATCCTAAACATTAAAAAAACTACTATTAGGCTCAAACTTAAATGGAAATTGAAGCCACGAAACAGAATAAAATATATCACAAAAACTTGATTTAAAATCTGTAGCTTAACTTTTAAAAAACAACATCCACTAGGAAGAAAGGCTTTTGATTTAACTAAGTTGCAAGAGTTGAATCTGAGTTCTTTCTCAGTGATTAGACCAAAAAGGGAATTGGACAAAGGGCAACATACTGTCCTCTGAGAAAAATATGGAAATGTGAACTCTAATGAACCAGTTTGTGCATCAGTGAGGAGGCTTGCAGAAATAGTTCTTGCCTGATGTTCGCTGCACCATTTTGGACACATTACCTCTCCAGCAGGCTGTTTCTCTCAGGTTGCATAGCAACCTGAGAGAAACCAGCCGACAAGCAGCATGATACAAACACAGCTGAACATGATTTAACTTTGAATGCTTTGAATCCCATTTTGCATTTTGTTAAATGCTTGTAAAGGAGGCAATATATCCATATAAACCATATTTAATTGGTGTTTTGGATCAAAGTGAATTGGAGAATTCAACACCGGATTTTGGAGTGTTTAGAGTTTTCCTGTGATTGTACATTGTTCTGCTAATCTACAGATTTACCAAAGATAAACAAAACAACCCTGCTCTGGTTCATTTCACAGTTGTCTTCATTACAAAAATAGGCAAAGATTCAGTAAGCGTAGACAGTTGACTGCTGTACCTTACTAATTGGCCCCCAACAGACATACTGTCTGAACAAAGCAGTAATTCTGTGATGGCTTTTCTGTTTTGTAAGAAAGTCTGCCCATGCTAGCTTAATTAGATAATTTAAATAAACCTGAAGACTACCATTGATGCACAGCGATGGTGGAAAAAATGTCCAAAGTTTCTCACTGTAGGAGTGTTAAATGAAAGCTTTGCCTCTTTGGAACAATGTAGCACTTTATCTCAGCACCTCAGAGGCATTTTATTTTCACTGTAAAAAAAAAAAAAAAAGACTATTGACAGGAAGCTTTTGTACAAAATATCCCTTTTGTGACATAAGGACATCATCCATTGCCACAAGTATCAAATAATTCCCTACTTATCAAAGGAATAACAATACATAAAGTGATGATGACTGCGCTGTGCTGGATGGTATATCAGCCCTTGGTGGCAGCAATGGCATGAGCAATGGTCAGAAACATGATTCATGATGATCACAGAACAACACCAGGGTCACACTAACAGCGGTCCGTGGACCTGGAAAGTCACAGTCATTTGTTTTAGCGCACCGACTCACCATCCTCTGTGGGGGCGTAGATGTTCAGATATAAACAGTCCTCACTCTGATCCTGAATATATGTGGCCACTGTGTCCAGGTTGTAGGTGAACCACACGGGCATCATGATCTCTGGCACGGTGTTGTGGATGTTCTGAGGACACACCGGCATGAAGTGTGTAGCATTCTTGACACCTGACCAAGAAGAGGGCTGATCGGGAGGCATGAAGCGCTTTTCACCCAAAGGTGGAGCAGCATAAGGGACCCCAAGGTACTGGTCAACAGGCCTGAGAACCTCGCTTGGCACTGGGACCCTGAGGCCTCGCAGTTTCCCAAACTGGGTGGTCACAGTTGGATAGAACTTCTGGCTAGTTGCCTTGGTTAATGACCAGCAGGAACACAGGATCCACCAAAGAAGAGCACAGTGGGTGATGGTTGCGGGTTCTCGTTGATGAATTGAGTGTGCAGGCAACAGATGGTCTCTAAATGTAGCCAGCCACATGGTGAGGGCAAGACTGTGCCCTGGCACAACACAAATCCACAATGTAGAGTCTACTTGGTCCCTTTTCAAACAGTCATCACTTACTGCTTCTTCAGATCGACCAGTTATGGAGTCCCCTTACATCAACGTATCATTGCAGTGCAAACAGACCTGAAAGAGAAAGAGCCAGGAGCTTTACCAAAAACATCTTGTTCCTCTGATCTACAAATGATATGTCCATTCTTATCTTGGGTTTACTATCCAGGCGTCACCTGGAGTCTGTCCCTGTTGAACAGAGGTGACAAAAGTACTAGTCTTCAATACTTGAGTAAAACCATAGATTCTTGAATTAGAAAAAATTAAGTTGCTCCCTTACTTGAGTAAAAGTAAAAAAAAAAGTACATGCTACTACCTTAAATGCACTTCAGTAAAAAAGTTAAAAGTATAACAAATGTCACTTCAATAATAAGACAGGGTTTTTAAAAAGTCAAATTCCATATCTTTTATGTTTTTAAAGAACTTGTAGAAAACTGGTACATGGAAATAAATTAAATATGTTACCTTTTATGAACACCTGGATAATTTTGCACTCATTATAGATCAAATTTGCAAATAAAATGTTTCAAGAAAAAAAAAAATGCAAATGCTCAATTAGATTAAATTAAATTAAATGAAATTAACCATAAAACTAAGGGATCTGCCTAACAGAAAAAAAGCTCAAACTACCAATATTTTTCATTTAGCCTCAAGAGAATCATGTTCTCCGTGTTTCTGGAATGGAGACGTGCCCTTTGTGGTCTGAAAATGAGTCCTGCTGAGCTGAAAAGACTTTCACAAGCAGCTTTGTGGTTGACGGTTTGCATCTTTTTATGTCGTAACGTCATCTTCGAATGTCTTAAAAGTAATAACTACAAGCTCATCTTTTAAATGTAAGGAGTAAAAGTAAAAATTCACCAAAATAAATAAATACTCAAGTAAAGTACAGATACCAGAAAAAACTAATTAAGTACAGTAACAATGTATTTGTACTTAATTACTTGTCACCTCTGCTGATGGAATATAGATGGAAGTCTAGGGTTTGATTAGGCTTTTGAAATAATCCCTTGTTGGTAACATTTTTGGACAAAATGTCTTCAAAGAGTGATTTCACACATGCATGACACATCACTAAGTGCTGATCCTTAAATATCAGCAAAACAAGGTAAAAACACATGTGAAAAGTACATCTGCTGTGATGTCTGTGTTAGGCTGCTTCATTAAAGGTGTTAGGCACACCTTTTCTTATGTCACAGTCACTCAGTGATCTGCGAAAGATCCTCTGAATTTAAAGAAGGAGTCTTCAAAGTTGATTGCGCTTATGTTTTAGTAATTATTATTCCAGAAGCATGTATTTTGTGATTATAAGTAAAAGCATTTTGGTCACAAAAATTAAATTAAGATACACTGCCATGACAGAAACCCTCTTCACACAGCAATTGTAAGCCAAGGGATAGACTTCAGGGAAGGTTTACCGGAAGAAAAGACATTCTTTAATGCCTCTATGAGAGAATTTAATTTGTCGAGGTTTATTTTTGCTTCGCTTTTCAGTATTTCTAGCCCGAAGATTTTTTTATAGTCATCAAAAAAGTTAAGTAAGAGCTTTAAAAGGAGTCATCGGTTTTCTAACATTTTTTAAAACTAAGGGTAAGAAAACTAAAAAGTCGTGGCCCTGGTATTCTGCGACACAATGCTGCTGATACTAATGTGAGTGTAATGGTCAGGTGTTTAAAAATGAAGGTGCACAGGAGGGCTTCTTTTTAAAATCTTGCCAAGGTTGCCTTATTAGGCGAGGCCAGACCACCTGACCTGCTTAATGCAAAGATATACATGCACATGATCTGTTCCCTCATTCAAATGCATTCACCAAAGCCACAAGTGATAATTAGTGGTTCATCAAAGTGGATGCTTCATTCACCTTATTCACAGTCACCACATCACAGTTGTCTGATAAAACACCAGTGCTGCCTCATAGCTCAAAGGTTGTGTGTGTGCGTGGCCCTGTTTTTCTGTGGTTCTGTGTTCTGCTTGTGTAAATGTTGGTTATTGCAAGCTATTGGGTTTTTTCCACAGGCAGAAATATTACACTAAATAAACTTTTCTGTGCTTTAAACATGATAAAGTGCTATTTGGACTTCATACACATGCCCAAAGTGTGTTTTTCATTAATTCCCTCAATTAGTTAGAGGGTGATTTGCTCCTTTCTTACTGCAGGGTGAGCCCAAACATCTCGCTCCAATTTGATGATGCGTTCCCGCTTTGATGACGAATTTGACGCGGCACTGAGCTGGAGAAGCCGCGCCTCGAGGAAGCTCTTTGCCGTGATTGACATGTAAACAGACACGCCCACAAAGGTGAGCATTTCAGCGTCCTTCGCGCAGTACTATGTATGTATTTTCTACAGTCTATGTATGTACCAGCGAACGCTCCGCCCCCACGCTCTGTCTCATGTTTTTATCAAGCAGCATGAGCTTGACTACTGAGTGGGTGGGAGGAAGGTGGGCCGTCCTCTGGCCCTACATCACTGCGTGGGGAGGAGGAAGTCAGTGTCCCCCCTATAGACACGCCCACTCATGAATATGCATAAGTAGGCCACAAATCAGCCTGTTTGTGTACGTAGAGTTGCTCAGAAAGTGACTTTTCAGAGGCTAAAACTTTGGAAAACAGGCGAGTTTGGGAAAATAAATCTCAAATATTATGTTTTTGGGGTTCTTAGAACAAATGGAGAAGGGTGAAAAATTGCATGATATGGAACCTTTAAGGTAACTGGAGTTAGTGTAAAAGTGAAAAAGTGACGGCGATCATCTCTCTGTATTTCTTATGTGTGCTCAATCGGGAAAATAACGTGGAAAAGCTCTGGAATTAGTATACTTTATACTGTATGTCTTACTAACATTTATTTTGAAAACAAGTCTTATCCTGCTTTAAGTGTTGTGCTACATTCAGACTGCAGGTAAAACCAACCCAAATCCATTTTTTGCCCATATGCAACCTGTGTCCAATCTGTTAAAGATTGATTGAACAGCAGAAATCTGATTTTCTTTCCAATCCAACACAAGACATTTTCATATGAGGTCCTAAATCCAATATGTAGCTGATATTTTGCAATGTGACTGCTGTCTCAACGGCCAGGTTGCATTTATCCCACATTCCACATCATCGAAATGTAATAAATGTCACAATTCTGCATCCTGGGAGAAGTGGCGGGAATAGAAACAACCATGGCTGAGGACAGAGTGGAAAGTGGAAGGAGAGTGAAGCATTAGAATTAATAAATATTTAAATATTATACATATTATCAGTGCCACACACACTGAGAATCCTCCATATTTACCTCTGTGAACAGTGTGTCTGCGTGATCACGTATTCTTTTTTGCGCATGCGAGCCACAATCAGCTTCTACTCTAAACTGATGGAAGATGCATTTAATATGAAATATGAATGAGAACACTCGATTGTGCATTAAAACTAGCTGTCCGAACATAGCGTTAGTCTCTCAAAATTAGGTTGGATTTCATTAGAAGACTTGCAAAACCAGGCCATGCATGTGGAAAATGTCCTTCATGGTAAAATGAGGTGCGACTATGCTGTTTGGGAATAAGAGATACATATGTTTGAATACTGAGTGCAGTGTGGGTAAACATCTCCCATGGAGGAAGCTGTCACACTGGTATAATACATCTGAAACACGTCATCACAGCTAATCACCTAGGATAACGAGAGGCACGTCACACTATGTGTCATGTTGGCCATACATTAAGACTCGTCTCACCAACCATCAGACATCACTTGAATACAATTTCCGATCTTCACCTAATTTGTTATGTATACAGATTAAACTTTCAATAAGTAAAGCCAATAAAATACTATTTTTTTCGTTCACTAAATATTTTTTATCATAGTGTTCGTTGACTACATTTTTCAAGTGACAATAACTACACTATGACTAACTGAATAAATACATGTGACAAAAACTATATCAAAATGTATTAATATTTTCGTCAACTATGATTTGTGACACATTGATCTGATCAAAACAGTCTGTGTGTATATTTACAAACATTAATACCATCCAATATCAGGTTGATAAATGGAAATTTAATCATGAAAAAACCCATTATGCTTTATATTTTAGTCGACTAAATCCATTACAGATATAGTCTACTAAAATAATGTAGTTTAGTTGACTAAAAAATGACTATAACTGAAGTTTTAATAAAAAAGAACAGCAGCAGCCTTTTACTACTTTGATATTGAGAGACAAAACCTATTTTTTGAATCGATAAGAGAAACAAATTGCCTAAATGGTGCATTATTTACACAAGCAAGTAACCCAACAACCAACATGAACATTATCACAGTTTGCTCAACTTGAACATATCATTTCTCCTTCTCCACTCCCACGGGCTGGTAATTTGAGACTGTTCTACATCTGTCCTCCAGGGTAGCTTTGTCTGTCTTAACAGTTACAAATGTTCCTCTTAGCCTAAAAAAAGGACAGTACTTGTCCTACCCTCTTATCTGTTCTATGACAATGATATACAGCTCCTGAGACATTCAAATGGGAAAGAAGAGAACTGGATTTTTTTTTTTTTTACTGTAGCTCAGGGAACATGTTTCTGTTGGAACGTGACAGAGATAATAAATCATTTGAATCCTTTTGAAGGTGGAAAAAGCCTCTATATTCAAACGGCTTGTAGTGAAATCACTGTCAATTAGGAAATTAACAGGAACAGGCGAAAAGCGCCACTGGTCTGACTAGACAGTTGTTTCTAGTTAAAAAATGACACTACTAGTAGAATAACTCTTTAACATTGGGTTAAATCCATTTTAGTTCCACATTGAATGACACAACCATAGTTATACTATCAGTCGCTCAATCTTATTGTGTAATCTGACATTCAGTCAACTGTTGTATATTACTTTATGGGGCAAATGTGAAACATGCTTTTGCTCTTGGTATTGACCTTATTCTTTGTCTTTCTACTGTAGAGGTGAGAGTGCACACAACTTCAGATGTTACAATGTGGCTGTTTTTTTACATGTAAAATGATCTGATTCATGTTTTGGCTTGAATTTTGTGTGAAATTTGATATGAAGTCAGGCTTCAGAGAGTCAGAGTCAGGATGGACATGGACCTAACTATCTATTATTGACTTTTTTTAAAAAAAAAAGTTTAGTTAAGATTATTGGCTGAGGTTGACATGATGCAGCAGCCAGTGTTTAATTTAAACGACAAGGAAGAGAAAAGCGTCTTGAGCTCATATGACTAAGCAGTGGCACAGCAGTATCACCTTTTGAAACCTTGCCCAAATATCGCACACACTCACACGTCAATAGCTGCGCACAAGACACTAGCACAAGAAACTGAGTGGTGATTGTCTTACCGAACGTTCCCCCTTCAGTAGCTGCTACCTCCATACCTTCTCATTTTCATGGTTTGACAGTGAACAGAGGTGTAAAGAGTCCTTATATAGTACTTATATATCCGACTCAAGTAGAAGTACTGTTGCTGGATTGAAATTGTATTGTAAAAAAAGAAACTAACCCAATAGTTGTAAATGTACCAAGGGTTAACGGAATAAATAAACTGTTAGAGTGCTTTCACGAAACTCATTGGAAACAATTGCAGCTCACAGCTCTCATAAATCCACCAAATTACTCATATTAATGGTTGAGAAAGTGCCTGATTTGACATTAAGCAGAGCCCACATTTTCAATGTAAATATTGCCTACGATCAGGTTAATTTAATCATGGACACCAAAATTGTGATCACAACTAAAATGTGATTAATTGTGCAGCCCTAAGCACAAGTAAGTCATACAAAAAACACTGAAGTACAAGTAAATAATTAATGTAATAATTACTTTACTTGTTTTAAAACATAAAATTACTGATTTAGAAAAGTACAAATACCCATAAAAGCAACTGAATTACAGTAATGTTTGTTACTCTGATGGTGAGGATGTATAAAAATATCTGGGGAAAATCTAGGAAAACATGCAAACCACTTTATCATCATGTTGTTGTAAAATAAAGCCACTGGTACATTTTTCTAACTAAACCAAAAGATGCTAAAGCTAATACTGGTTTTGTCTTACGAACAGGGCTAGAGATGGTCATAAGATGGATTCGACTTTCTCCAACTGTGATGGGACAGAAGTGGATAAGAGCTTTATACTGTAGCTAACACTAAATGAACCATGGTAAGAAATGAGCCTTCACTCAGTTTGGTTTGATACTGCATGTGATTGGGTCATTTGTGCTGGCAGCAAGCCCAGAGCCCAGTAACTAAATGAACGACATGTCCAAAATGAAAATGTTTCCCAGGCATAATATTAATATCTGACTAATGGACTATGTTGCAGCAACCACATGTTTGTGTAACAAAGAGAGGCTTGGAGGGAGGACATGCTTTTTTTTTTTTTTTTTTTTTTGTCTCTGAGGGCTTTCCTTGGTAGAAAACACTTTAATACCTGTAAGACCAACTTGATCCCAGTTGCAAACCTATTAGAAAGATTGCTTGTGATCATTACAATGTCTACATCACTGACAGACAAAACCAAACCCCTTCACCCATTCATCACTCATAAAAATCACCAGCACATTGATTGGGTTTAGTTATAGCCTGGAGGTTTGACATGAAAGCATTTGAGAAGGACCCTCATATGTCAGACACTACTACACTCCTGATGCCCTTGTAATTTGGCTGGTGTGGATCAAACGCTGCTTGCCCAAATCCCATCTAATCTCGCAGTGCAGTAAGAAGAGCACAGATTGATGCAGGACTGGGGTTGGGGGGGGGGGATGCAAACACCCTCCACACAACATGTAGGCTACACCACTCAGCCTAATGATCACAGCTTTAGGAATAAATGCAAGGATCCAGAATCACAGAGAGAAAACCAAGCCACAGCCCACATTGCATCGACAAACTGCTGCTGTAGTGTGCGTGTGTGTGCGTGCGTGCGTGTGTGTGCAGCCTCACATTGACACTGCTTGTTTAATCCAGGTCTATACGGTGTAATATTGAATAAAATGGGTAAAAACTACGTGTCGAGCTAAAAAAAAAAAAAAAACGCACACGCAACGACATAATGCGGAGAAATGGCTTTAAATGAGGCGCGAGGCTGATATTTTAGTGATCAACCTTAACAAAGGTACATGTGTGAATAATAATAATATGTATATGCAAAAATCCATAACCGTTAAAACAACTCACCTAATATCACAGAAGCAGAAACGCGCTCCATCTCTTCATCGCATGTCCGTGTGTCTGTGACGCTCATAACACAATGAGCTCCAGTGTGGAATATTTCACTATCAGACAAGCAGATCTCCACTCTTATCTCCTGCCTCGCACAGTCTGTGTGCTTTGCGCATTCACGACGCCAAGGTCAGGAGCGCCAACGGTTTTAATGGAGCGCCCACCATAGAGATCTCTGTACGGCGCCCACTGCCAGCGCGTTACTAGGCAACCACCGGGATACGCCAGTGCATTAAAACCCAGCATCCAAAAAAGCGCCTGAATTCATCCCAGATTAGAAACCATTAACCAGCCACCTTCACCTGGAGAGGCTGGACTGCACATCCATACAAATAAGCCCTTATTTAAAGATGTTTAGTTTGAGTCTAAATATTCAACTCACATATACTTAGAATAGGTGGTATTTATTGTTGACTATGTTTATGTTTTGGGCTTTTTTTTTTTAATTTTCTATCAAATGATACAGTTATTTTTACTTTGTTGACATGCAGACAGTTATGTTGGATAGGAAGAGGCCATCTTCTAATTGTTCCTACAAATGTAGGAGTCTGAAATTGTCTATAACAGTGTTTCTCAAATGGGGGCACGTGCTCCTCATGGGGTACGAGATGGCACTACAGGGGGTACTTGAGAGAGAGAGAGGAGAATTAACAAACACTTTTCATTAAAAATGACAATCACAGAATATCACCAGCATCTCACAAAAACACACCAAATAAGAAATATATACTCAATAATAAAAAGAACAGACAAACAACAACAAAATGCACAAAATGACACCAAAAAAACACTCACACACACACACGCACTCACACACACACACGCACTAGAACTGAAAATACAAGGATACAGTAAGTCTTGGTACTACATCAGGAGGGAAATGACCGGAAATGATAAAAACAATAGAAATTAATCTATTCAGGAGGCACTAAATACGGTTTCATTTCACGTATTAAAAAAAATAGATTTGTTAAAATGTGTGTTAACCCTAATTAATTCCATCATTATGATGTGTGGTTGTTTTTAACAGATGTCTGAGCAAAATGTAGTTGTCCGACATAAGGGGGTATTTACATTTAAAAGTAAGAGAAAAGGGGTATTTGAGCCTAAAACGTTTGAGAACCACTGGTCTACAACAGTGGTTCCCAATCTTTTTGGTTCCATGTATCTTTGCATTTTGGTCAAATCATGTGTACACCCTGCATATTGAAAAGACCCTCTCCATAATTTCATATGCTTTTTCATTGGTGGAACAGTGGGCTTTCCTGAACCCCTAACTGCATCTCAAACATTGGTTCCTTAAGGCTTAATCTACAAATTCAAAACAATGAGTGGAATTTAAAATTTATTTTTTAAGTTTTTTTTTTGGAAAATACCAAATAATGCAACTTTTATGTGATTATTTCAATAGTAAGTTAAGACAGTCTCCTTTGTAAAATGTAGTTAGTTATTGTCTCCTATTTTAGAAGTGTGATAAAATCTACAGCATAAAATAATCCTGTTTTAATAAACAACAAGAAAATATAGTATTTTATTGAATAATAGTATTGTTAGTTTGTGGTAAATTTGTCCAAAAAAAATAGCCTAAAAAGGAACTAGGAGTGTTTCATTATTAGTTTTAAATTATCTGTTAAATCTTTCAGAGTACCCCCTGCAATGTGCTCCTGTACCCCTAGAGGTATGTGTACCCCTGTTTGGGAACCACTGATTTATAATGTCTTGGTATTGCTGAAGCAGTGAATGTCCCGTGCACTATGGTCCTGTGGTCAAAAGCTTAAATAGTTCTGGGTGTATATCGACTGACTTCATTTAAAATGAATGATTTTTGTGCAACGTATATGTTTCGACATCCACTGGGTTCACTGGGATTTTACACAACCTATCACTAATAACAAATTCTAGAATATGGAGGAAAACTTGTAGAATTATTCATTTCACAGGTGGAAATTTCCTCCATATCATGCTTGTATTCCTGGCTTTAGTGCAACAGCCTTTGCAGAGACTATCTGCTTTGTATGATCTTGTTTTAATACAATTGTCAACATGGGGATGACTTTTCTACATGGATTCAATTGTTTAAAATAATGACACATTTTTTGACATTGTAAGAAACTCAAATTTCATTTTATCCAAGTGTAAAATGTATATATGTATCACTCAAACCCTGTTTGTCTAATAACTAAAGTACATTTTAAACAAGGCATTCATTTAAATAAAAACTTGAGAAAAAAAAAAAAAACTAAAACATGAGCAGTGAGCGATGATAATAATTTAAAAAAAAAATTAAAAAAAATTCTAATTCAATCTTTATAAATGCAAACAACTATAAACTATGACAGAGGTGGAAGAAAAACAATCCAGGGTGAGAATTTGGGATTAAATTTAAAAAGCACTGATTAGATTTGTTAGACCATCTTTTTATGACGTGTTTGTTTAAGATATTTTACCGTCACAATCTAAGCTTATTTCCATGTCTCTCTTTAGTTGTTCTGGAGTTGAACTTGGAGTGAAAAAACAAGAAAGACAAACAAAAATCTTTCCCCAACACCAAACTTCTAACACGCCGCATGAGGAACGAGGAGAAAAGCATCTAGTTGCTGACATAGCAGGCATTTTCCTCACATATCCTTTTTTTTTAATAATGCCCAGTGGCCATAGCTGTAATGCAAAACTGAAAGATTGCATCCACAGTTGGAAGAAAGACGCTTTGCAATATCGACCTCATGCTGAGTTACCAAGGACAGCTATGGACTGAAACAAAACATAGATTACATTTATTGTCATTTATGTGGGCAGCACTCTCTTTATGTGCAAAACAAATAGAGTTTCAGTATAGGAGGTATGCTGTATAACTCACTTTGCAAAGTGAAGATATTAATAGCTGATTAATACATTGATTACTGGAAGATATGCTACCTTGTGTTGCTCAATTTGCAATGATTGTATTTTTTGGGACTTAAATCACTTGTACAAACAGGATTAAAAGATGTGGGCAACTTCTATCACAGTGGGGGCCACAAAAATGTGTTAAATTGAGGGGCCACATGATCAACATTCATGTCAGCATTTGGAATAATGACCAATTCGAGCATTAACACAGGAAAGAACAAAGAGTTTTTATGGTAATTTTGTGTGTTTTTCTGTCATTCTGTATGTTTGTTGTTGTCTTGTTTGTTATGATTGTATTTTGTGCATTTCTGTTGTCCTTTTGTGTATTTTTCCTGTAAAATGTATGTTTTTTGGAATCATATTGTGTATTTATGTAGTCATGTTGCATTTTTCTGAGTAATTTTTGTATATGTCTTTTGTTGTTTTGCTTGTTTGTTAGTACTGTGGGTGTGTGGAGTCCTCTTTTGTGTTTTTCTTGTCTTTTTGTGTACTTTTGTCATTTTCTGTAATTTTGTGTATTTTTGTCGTCGTTTTGTGTTATTTGGAGTAATTTTGATTAATTTTGTGTATTACTGTTTTCAGTTTGTTCATTTTTGTAGTAGTTTTGTATGTTTGAGTATTTTTTTCTTGTCTTTTACTGTATTTAATGTATCTGCAATGTTGTTCTGTCATTTTATACGTTTACTTTGGGGGCTCGCATGTGGCCCCCGGGCCATCAGTTGCCCATTTCTGGTTTACAGTTTTGCAGTCACTGGCAGTTTTAAATCATGGACTCCAAAGAGTTGTTGTAGAGTCAGCTTCAATGAGGACAAAAACAAAGCTACTTTCTTTGCCACAGGTCTTGAAGATAATAGACGAGGTTGTCTTTTTTTTTTTACCGCTTACAAAAAAAAACAGCTCCACTTCACCATCCCTCAAAAATCCAAACAGTGGCATGTACAAAGGCCAAAGAGAGTATTTGCAATCCTCATTGAGAATCTGAAAAGCTATGTTCACTGTCTCGTTGTATAGAGGTAGAGAGATTTAAGAAAGGCGGTGCAGTTTAGAGTTTAAAAAAAAAAAAGTCCACAGAAGAAAGCAAAAGACATTGCACTTACTCACAAACACCAGGAAAGGGATTGGCACAAGATTGCTGACACAAATGGGAAATGGCTATAAGTGCTTTTATCTTTTTCCCTTTTCAATAGCGTCAAGTATAGTGCCCAAAAGAGAAAACAGTTGGAAGTGCTTTTTCTGGTATTAGGCAACCATTCAAGGTTGTTTGGGAAAATCTTCCCACCTTACTGTAAGAAGACACATGTAGTGACTAAAAGATTGTGAGCACATAATATTGATAGCCTGACAGAGGTCAGAGAGAGAGAGCTTTAAATGGATAATCTTCGGTACATATCGGTAAGGAGATTTTTTTTTTACCACAACGCTGATGTGTTGGGTTAGCATTAGAGTAAAGATTTGAGGAAGTACTGTTTATACAAACCAAGCAGGATCCATTAAAGGTAGCTAGTGACAAAACAATGGTAAACATTAGGGGCGGGACAATGTGTAAAGTTCACAAGACGATATGAAATGCATCGGCTCACGATAACAATACGAGACAATATCTTTGGAAAGGGAAAAAATACAAAAAAATCAGTTTGACAAATAACCATGATTTTCTTTGACTAATTGGAGGGTCAGTGGTTCGAATTCAACCTGGGTTATTACTGTGGGATGTTGAGCAAGTCCCTTAACCCTTACTGCTTGCGTTGAATGTCGCTTTTGATAAAAGAGTCTAATAAATGAAATTGTAATCTTATAACTCAAGGCACATACTTACAAATACTTTGGGTGTAACCTTTTCAATTCAATAGGAATATATATATAAAACAACAACTAATAAAAATTATTATATTTTTTTCTACTTAAAGTGCAAAAAGTTCCCCTCTGAAAATAAAATGCACAACCAGGGACCAACATTTCGATCCAGTCAGGCGAGCTATGGATGGCTCATTGGTTTATTTGAGGCAAACAATGGCCTGGGTGGTCCAATACAAGCAAGCAAGAAATTGTTAATGTAATTACTTAAAAAGTAGGTGCACATTTTAAAAATCATGTCAGTTTGCACGCACAGACAGTACTATATTGTTCAGTGCTAGATGGATGAAAAAGGCATGGTCTTTGTTTACTGGAATAGCTTCTTCAGCTCTCTCTTTTCTAGGTACTATAGGCTACTTTGTTTCACTGATATTCTCCATTAATTATTTTCATTGTATTGACACCCTGTTGATGATTCTTAATGCAAATTAGTCCAACTCAACTATATCCTTGTTCCTTGACCTCACCATAAATAGATTAGATTAAATGAAATTTAATGAACCCCGGGGAGAAAGTGGGTCATGGTAGCAAAAGCAATAGAAAAAAGGATATATAACCAGCAAGTGCAAACAGAAATGGTTGTTGAAGACTCTAGGAGAATAAAATACAAAAGGACAAAGAGAAAATGGAGGGTATATACAGTATGTTGTGTAGGTGAGTGGATACTAATGCATGCACTCACCTTTTCACAACCTGCATTTGATGGATGCATAAAGCTCCTACATGGTGTGTGCCTCGCTGCATTAGAAGAGGCTACCTTTCTCAGATGAGAATATACAATAATACAAATATACACTATGTTTAAGCAGTGTTTTTGGGTCCATTCTTGATGCATTTTTTCTACAAAATTGATCTGATCATCAGAGAGCTCTGGGAAATGTGAGTGAGACCTAAGGAAAGAAGAAGTGATGTAGTGACTAATTATCTCCTTATTAGGCATATATAATCCCTATCTAATCTCTTATTCCAATTTATGACAGATTTAATAAAATCAAACATGTTAGATACGTTTTTTTTTTTTTTTTCACTTTTATTATTATGAATGACGTTATCTGTTACCCTATGTTTTTGTTTGTTTACAGAATTTAGGTTTGATTACAGATTTCGGAAAAACGATCTGCCAGTCACAATTTTTCAAATCTGCTTAAAAAACACAGATTATTACCTGCTTTTTAATACTGTTTCTTTTTTTTTTGTTTTAATGATCTTTTCATTAACCCACATCTGGGAAATGTAGTCACATGCTAACAAAACATGTATACTATGCCTTTATTTATCTTGAAAAAAAGATTTCATATACATTAGTTTTACTTTATATAGCGTTTGTGGAAATAACAAGGTGAACGGTTTGATCCTTAATCCTTTGACTACTTTACAGAAGAATAATCACAACTTTTAAGTTGTAAATTTGTACAGAGTTGGAAAAGCCATAACATTTTAGAATTCCATTTTATTGCTCATAGATTTGAATAAAGTGATTTGTTAACTTACCCCTTTCTTGTCCTGCATTTGCACAAAAGATAATATTCATTATAAATGAACACTTTTTTTTACTAGTCTTGTTGGGCTTTAATGGTTTTCTTTTAGCCTAATAAAATACAATATCTTCAGAGTTGGTCTAAAAGCATGCCCAAAAACAATAAATTGCAAGAATTAACAGGGGAGCATAGAGTATGGATGAAGTGAAAGTAAAACGACAGGGAATATGGACAAAGAGGATAAAGGAAGATGTGGGAGGAAAAGAAAAGAATGATAACATTTCTAGCAGGAGAGATAAATTCCACAGTGGAGGTCAAATAAAAAAACTGAAAGAATTCAAATATGGTACTTGTAAAAGCAGCGGTGCATCAGCTTGAGATGAAGGGGCTAAATTGGGAATAAGTGAAAGAGTCTCATAAGAAAAGCAAATAAAGAAGCATCAAGTGGAATGCAAGGAATCTGATCGCTAATGGACAAGACTTTAAACCATTTATTGGAAGTAGGGAGGAGAAACCAGATATTATATGTGTTCAGGAATCATATCTGAAACCCAACTTATATTTTGTTTTTTATGGATATGTAGCAGTAAGAAGGGATACGAAAGATACAGGGGAGGCAGTGTGTACATTCATAATGCAAGGTAGACCTTATTGTGTATTGGAAAAGAGCTGGAATACATAGTATTGGAAGTATAAATGGGAAGAAAGGTAGTAATGGTGGTGAACTATTTTAATTCAAGCAAGAAATTAGAACTGAATAAGTTGGAAGTAATAGAAGGACAAAACAGTGTAAGCATTGTGTAGTGTGGGGACTTGAATGCACAGAACACATTATGGGGGAGTAAAACATGGATATTAATGGCCTGGAGTGGTTATTGAGGAATTGTTAAAGGAGAGAGAACCAATCTGCTTTAATGATGGTACTAATACAAGGATGGGTGTAAACACAGGAAAGGAATGGAGTCTCGACTGTACACTGGTAGCAAACAATATTGTTCCCAAGTATGATTGGAAAGTGTAGTAAAGGAACAATTGGAAACGATCACTATCCAGTTTTATGTAAGATTTCCAACATTGCAGACTGCACCTTTAATGATCCTATGAACATAGTGACTTTTAATTAGGAAATAGGTAATGGTATTAAAGTAGGTGGAATTGAGGCATATTATTTGCACACTCAAAAACACATGCTTTTTACACTTAGCATCTCATATGTTCTTGAAACACCACGTCTCATACACTGCTGCATATCACATTGGTCACTGACACAGGTTAGGTCAAGGGGCGGGAGGCCCAACGAACCAGTAGGGGCAAAGAAGGAAAAGCCGGATGCAACATGGATGTCGGTCTCTTTCGGCTTCCGGAACGCACCGTGAAGGAGCCCAGGGCCAGTGCTGCATAGTCTTGTACTCACTTGTAAAACGTTTGTAATAAATAGCTTCAACTATATTCCTTGACTTCAGTTTCATTATAAGTGTAAGTCCTCCTCTAGCATTAAAGAACCAGGTGGGATTCCACCTCTGGTTTGCTGTGTAGACCCTTCGGGACCGGACCAAAGCCACATGTAAGTGAAATCCTAACAAGATCAATTCACAAGAGTAAAGATGGATTAAAGGGATGGGTTAACAAATGTAAATAAGCTGTTGCATATAGAAAGAAAGAATTTAGGATCCATAACTATCAACACTTTACAGAAGACATAACAGCCCAGGCAGTGGTAAGGATGACAATAAGACGGATAAACAGAATGTACTGGAGGACATATTGGGATTCAATGGGAAACATAACCCCACTGTGGGAGGTATGGGAAAGATGAGGGAGGATGGGAGCTATCCTGTGCTAACAGAAGAGAACTGATGTTTGTGAGGTTATACAGTTCAAGTAATTATTCTGAAGATAGAAGGATGGTTGGGGCGAAAACAGAGATTGAAAATCTAGATATCTTACACAGATACTTGAGATGAGCAGAACGCACCATTTCATATGCAAGAGGTAAAAAGGGCATTGGATAAAGTAGTTATGACTGCTCCAGGGAAGGACCAGATATGCTATGTAATGATAAATACTTAAATGGGAAAAGTTGTAAACGTTATATAACAAAGTGTGGGAGGAAGTTAAAATACCAGGGAGTTGGAAGGAGGCAGTCATTGTTTCTATAAGAAAACTAAGGAAAGATTTTAGTACACCAACCAGTTACAGACCTAAATCTTTACCTTGTAACATCCGTAAACATAATGGAAGATTAGACGGTTGTGTCTTCAGAATGAAAAATGGAAATCATTCATCAAAAAAGAAACAGTAGCGGCTGTTATTTTTGATGTTGCAAAAGCATGTATGTTATAACACGAAGAATTTTGAGAAAGTTGCATTTAACGGGAATAGGGAGTTGAGTTTTTAATAATGTAGCAGCCTTTACATATATCTATATGACATTAATTAGAATCAGGCTAGGAATTAACAATAGAAGTGTAGTGTATGGATCTGCTGCCAAATCTCTATTAAAAATATTAGTGCAGTGCCCGAAGGAACTATGTCTTGCAATAGAAAAGTGGGAGGTTAAGTTGCTTTTTCATGGATGGTTCACATGGGAGCTTTAATTCCTCTTTAATTCAGAAAAAAAGTTAAATCCTCTTTAAACTGGCCATGTAAACACTTAATTCCTAATGCAAAATTAATTCTGAATTAAACACACACGGACGGCTCGGTGTAACACCGCTGCGACGCCCTGCACGGCTGTCGAGGGCCGACCGCTGACCACCTGTTTTTGGCTTGGCTCACTGCTTCACTCGACGCCACACTGCAACTGTTGAGCACCGCACGCAACACACCAGTTAGCGGCTCGGTTACATCACTGCCTCTCGGGATGGAGATGAGGGGTTGTCCCCAACCTGAGTCGCCATGTCCAATGCTGCACGGCCCTGGCCACATGGAGAGCGATGGGAGCCGAAAAGACAGACGACAAGGCTCTCCGTCTCTGTCTCCCTCGTAAAATCCCAGCTCCATCCTCACCTACGTGGCGTCAAGACAGAAGAGCATTTGCGCAGGATGCTTCCCAGCACTCTCGGTTTATATACAGTATGTATAAATTGTCTGTGCTCCGGCCCGCCCTGCCATCTTAACACGGTCCAGGAAGCCTTCAGCCTTGGCTGCAGCTCCACCGGCACCACCCTATCGTGGTTTGTTGTACTCTGAACAGATATCACAGGAAATACAGGTTCAGGATGCTTGAGCATGCCTTCCTGCTACGCCGTGTGCGACAGTGCGCTTGGTTCACGTCTGTCGGTCTGTAAGGCGTGTATTTCACGCGATGTATCCTCCCCAGAGGTATGCGCTTCCCAGTGGATACGTTATGGTTAAAAAAGTGTCTGTGCGATGTGCATAAGCAATGTCAGCCCCGCTGGGTTGGTGGGACATCTGCCTGGTCATGTGCCCAGAGCGCACACGCGTATTTTATTACATCACCTGTCTGACAGTGTGTTTCGTGATAAATGCGGAAGGGAGCATGTTGTCCCCAGCAGGATATTATCTTCCTTCTACCGTCCTTGTATTGGGCCCGGTCTCCTCCACAGGGGAGAATTCCAGCTGTAGATGACCTCATGCGGGTTGAACCCTGTGCGTCATGACGCATGGAGGATGGTGATCACACCAGAAAACTCTGTGCGTCATTATGAGCGTAGGAAGATGGTCACACCAGAGAACCCCATGCGTCATGGAATAATTATTATTATTTTTTTTTCTCTTGTCTGCGTCATGGAATAATGATCGCAGAGTGTGCCGGGGCTCTGTGGCGCTGACGTGCCTCGATTTCCTGACACAAGGGCAGCCTATGGGCACCATCCCGTCCAGGAAAATAGTTATCACAGGCCCCAACCGGACAAGCTGAGGCAGAGTGCACGAGGGATGGTCTGTGAGGGGTCACTGGAATGTGAGCCTCCAGCGCTCTCACATCAATTATTGGGGCTTTCAGCTGCCTTCTCTCGCAGAGACTTTTCCTTCCATTCCTCACGGGCCACCATGCCTTGGTGAGGACAGGCAATACCGCCAAGGTGGATTGCACTCCCATCAGTTGCACCTGCTTTCGCACAGATTGTTCCTGTGGAGCTGTAGGCACCTCCTCTCACTGAGGGCGACACACATCCCGGGGGACCTGAAAGCAGGCGCAGACCTGTTGTCTAGGGGGGCGCCAATTTATGGGGAGCAGATGCTGCATCCAGAGGTTGTGGAACAGTTCTGCGCCCGTTACGCATGGGCCAGAATGGATCTGTTTGCCGCGGAAGACAACACGCAGTGCACACTGTTTTATTCCCTTCACAACACGGGTGCTCCCCTCGGGTTAGACGCACTGACACACGATTGACCGCATGTGCTGCTTTATGCCTTCCCCTTGATAGGGGCTTGGTGCTTTGGGCTTGGCCCCTGAGTGGTGCAATCTGTCAGCCGTGGGACTCTCACAGCTTGTGATTTCCACCATACAGAGCGCTCGGGCTTCCACTACTAGATCTCTGTGCGACTGTAAGTGGAGGGTTTTGAGGGCTTGTGTCACCGGACAGGACACGCCCCCATTCAGTGTTCTGTGGGAGTGATTTTGTCATTTCTGCAGGAGCTGATTGATAGAGAGCCTTCTTCACGGTGAAAATGTTTGAAAGCTATTGCTGCCTGTCACATGGGCTTTGGGGATAAAACTGTGAGTCTTGCTTGTTTTTTGAAAAGAGCATGCAGGCTTCTCCCTGTGTCCAGGCCACTGGTGCCGCTGTGGTATTTGGCTGTGGTTCTATAGGGACTTGAATGTCTTCCTTTTGAACCAATGGGACTTGCAAACTTGAAGTTTGTGTCCCTGAAGACAGTGTTGTTACTGGCTTTGGCGTCAGCTAAACGTGTCAGTGACATCCATCTGTTCTTCCCGAGTGATGTGAGGATGGTGCTGGAGCCCAACCTGGCATTTGTACCAAAGGTGTTGGGCTTTAGTTCTCCTATTGACCTCGCGGCCTTCTCTTCCTCACAGGTTGAGCAGTGTTCTCATTTGTTGTGTCCAGTGCGCGCTGTGGGCGCTTACGTGGATATGACGGGGAGCGATCAGCTCTTTGTCTCCTGGGACTCCGCCCCATGAAGGGAAGTGGGTTACTAAGCAACATCTGTCACACTGGGTGGTGGAGGCAATTGCTTTGGCTTATACAAATTGGGATCTGCAGCCGCCTGTTGGCTTGCGTGCACAGTCGACTCTGGGTTTAGCCATATCCTGGGCCTTGTTCAGGGGAGTGTCTGTTAAGGATATTTGTGCTGTAGCAAGTTGGTCCTCATCCCTCACTTTTGTCTGCTTTACCGACTGGATGTCTTTGCTCCATGTGTGGCATGGACGGTTCTCCTGTCCTGATCAAGAACAGTGCTTGCCCTGCGGGCTGGTGTGGCGCGTGCTAAGCTTGTCTGCAATACGGGAGCTACCATATCCCATAGTGAGACGTCAAAATGAATGTTATGAAAGAGAACTATAGGTTATTTACATAACTCTGGTTCTCTGAGTAATATGAGTGCGATGTCTCACCAGACAGCCCTTCTTGCTGGGTGAGTGAGAAGAGGTTTGCTTACTTGAATGATGCCGTATTCTCCGCCCCCTCTACTTATAGTAGGCAGGACTACCTGCGGCGGATGAATACATTTCACCAGCCAATACAGATTGGCGTAATGAGATAGGGCTTCTGACAGATGACCCGTAGGCGTATAACCCATAGTGAGACATCTCACTCATATTACTCAGAGAACCAGGTTTATGTAAATGACCTATAGTTTTGTATAGGGATCAGATAAGAGTTCACCTAAGATGAACCTAAGAGAAGTTCAGCAAAATCCCCCAGCCATGAATGCAGGGAAAGTTGTTTGCAATGGTGATGGCATTAGAGTGGGTGCAGCAAACAGAATTAAGTCATTTGATAGCAGTGATTCAGCATCCGCTTTGCAGAGTTTAAAGCAAGTCGACATGACATAGTGTTTGAAATATTGAACACACTGTACATTTAAGAATAGTAAGACAAGGAATACTAGTCAGGTTTGTGTGGGTGCAGCACATTGGGGTATTTTAAGTAATGAGGGAGTCAATCACATAGCAGAGAAATGAGCTAGAAAGGAAACATTGACAGAAAAAAACCCATCAAGTTGTCAAAAAGTATAGTGAGAAAGAGAATCAATGGTAAATGGCAAAAGTACTGGGAGCAGGAGGAGAAACGGAGACATTTATGCACTGCAGGGTGAAGTCAGTAGGAGGAAAGGGAAAGATTTAGGAAACAGGAGACGCTGATTTGGACAAAGTAACCTAAAATGGACACATTATTTGGAAAAGTGAAAATGGACTCTGTGATTACTGCCATAAACTAGAAATAGTGGAACATTTAATTACAAACTATGCACAGAGAGGAAGAACAAGAGGCGATGAAGAAAGAAGATTCTGATTTTTTTTTTTTTTTTACCAATCACTGGGCTGACAACCAAAATGAAAACTGAGCATTTGAGCACTGAATACCAGAGGGGGGCGGTAGTGCGACTATAAGGGTGCAAGCAGCCAGAAAACACCATAGAAGAAGAAGCAGCATTAGAAATGCGGCACTTGTGTTTTAGACAGTTTCCCGTGATGCACTGCGCTGTTGTCAAACAACGCTCATGGATTTCCTTCTTTTTTAAACAGATTTTTCAGATGACAGGGTGTGTATTTGTGGCTTTGCGTGAAATTTAAGGCTTTATTTTGGCTGGTTTCCACCAAACTAACTCTACATCAGACTTCCGTGTTAGCCATCTTTACTTGTAACTAAGGCAACAGCGTTAAACGTGTATCGGGGGGTTCAAACTAAGTTCTAATAACAGAAAACGACTGTTGTTGGTTTGGTTTATAGACATGGAGAGACTTAATCTAAGAAAAGAAAAGCTGATCTCGCCAATGGATTTCACTTCACCTGCGATTACAAGTAAGTTGCTGTATTTGTCACTTGTTTTATCCTAACTTCAAGTGTAACACACGCACCTACGTCATCACACATTAAAATGATGATGATGATGATGATGTTACATATTGAACTGTCATCCAATGCAGGGTCTGTTTTATTCTATTTTTTTTTTTTTTGGGCTAATGTAATTTCCTTCTTCCATCATGGTTAGAGGTTTATTTTATATATAATATAATAATATAGTCTATATTACAAAGAAAAAAATTATAACACTAACCAAACATGTAGAACAGTTATTCCCAACTGGTGGGCCGGGACCGAAAAGTGGGTCGCAGAACTGTACTGGGTGGGTCGTGGACATCTGGTCAAAAATTAACAAATACTTCTCATGTTGGACTTGTCTTTTATTTTGAAAGAACCTTTTCTTCTGACAAACATGCTCTAAAATGCATGTTGCAAGGATAAATATATAGATTTGTTTAAAAAAAAAAAAAAACATTATATATGTGTATATTTTCAACAGCTATTTTTGAAAAACTAAATTTAATTGGTTGAATTGTAAAAAAAAAAAAAATGGGTCGTGATTTAATGACCGTGGAAAAATGTGGGTCCCGTGGTGAGACCAGATGAGAACCCCTGATGTAGAAGAAAGGTGGAAGGTGGTTTATATGATGTTGAAAAATGAAATTGCTCATTAGTGTTTGAATGATCTGAGCTGCTATGACTGAGTTCGTTGCAACAATTTGAAGTCAATGACTAAGGCAACATACAAGCACAGGGAGAACATCTAAACACCCCATTGGAAAAAAAATATAGGTCACAAAAAAGGTCCAAATGAAACAAAACAAGAGCACTTTTTTTTGCCAGATATTGGCAGTTATATGGATCAGTGAACCTGATCATGGTACCATGATCGTTCACACTTTAAAGGCTTGTATAAAATTTCTATCCCCATTCATAACAATTCAGGAAGTCTAATGCATGGGCACCCCCATTATTTGGGGGAAAAATAGCAATGAAATTTGATAAGGTAACTGAGAAATCAACCCAACATAACAAATGTCACAAAGATCTGTCAATTATCAACCAAAATGTGAATTTTTGAACTGATCCAGAATCTGTATAGTGATCCTGATCCCCTCTAAAATTGAATGGAATGTTCAATTGTGTAAAGTCTAACTTTGGTTAAAACATACAAAAATACAAATGCTGGTTAAAATATTACCTCCTTGGTGTTATGAACAACAAAATTAAACGAAAGACACAAACGGTGCTGTAAAATAAAATGAACACTGAGTAAACAAAACCAAAACCAATCAAAAGCCACTCAAGAACTGTGTGTGTGTGATTTGGGAAGCTTCAGAAGCTGTCTATATTAAACACCGTGTGATTAGATCATTTGCAATAAACTCTATTTTGGTATGTCTGGCTGTTATATAATATGACATCATCCTGATTTAGTAGTTTGTATTTTTTTTAGTGACACTTCCATTCTCCTTATTCTGAGCTTTCATGATCCCACTGCTTTCTACTTCAGCGGCATGTGTTTCCAAATTTATACAGCCAATAATTTTCATTATTTTTTAAGAACACTGCTTTACAACATGAATTTTATTTGTATGATGTCCTCCATATACAGTAGTTCTCAAATCAGTTGTTGTAGAATATTTCTTTATTGGTGATTATTCACCAGCGGATTCTACTTCATTCTATACTCCCACACTTCTACAGACACATCAGGGTAGTGTCTTGATTGGTCAGTTTTATGGATTTTTCATTTTGGGGTTAATTATTTGGAAACAATAATTTGTCTGTTACATTGATAATGTTAATCAGGTTCTGATTGGAGGGTTAAAATGTGTTAAACAATGTTTCAACAAGAAAACATCAGCTGCATCTGACAACCATGCGCATGGTCAGTTTGTCTGCATGCTGATGCTCATGTTTACAGTTGAGTCCCCAGCAATAAGATAGATAGATTCTGGAATCCAAACATACTGTATATGTGAGTGTTCTCTATCCAACATGTTTAATAGGCATTGCTTAATTTTCATGTAGCATGGGGTGCTAAAGTTCCAAAGTTTGAATCTCATTCAAATTAGGGCTATTAGATGCATTATGCAATTGAAAACATTATTTTTTTCACGCTATTTTCCTTAAAGTTGTTCAACTCTATTTGCCCCCTTTTTTTGCAGAGGATTAAATAATGTGTTTTTCTGCAGTTTTAAAAATTATTTCAAAGCGTTCAATACTGACCAAGATACCTTTAGAGACAGACCGAGACGTGTGATTGTAAAGTGTTAGTACATAAAACATATGCCATTTAACAGTCATTTGTCCAATGATGGACCATTATTCATCCAGTCTGGTTGCATTTGGTTTTGTCATCATATTCTATTTAGTGATGGTTTGGTTATGTTGTGCAGTCATTACTTTCTCCTGTTTTTCTTTGAACATTAAAGCAGGTCCATGACTTAAGATTTTTTTTTGTTCCTTAGGGAGTATCCAAGAGGACCTTGTTCCACCCTCACATTTTGCATCAAGTCTCCAGTCTTGTGGAGAAAATAGACAGAGTGTTCATTACCCAGCAACACTATCATCTATTTCCTGGGTAATCCCTGGTGCAACATCCGTGTCATCGGGAAATATTACTTCCAATTCACGGCATGCTATTTCTCAGGCACAAAAGGAGATCTGTGAGCTAAAGCAAGAAAATCAGAGGCTCACCAGGCTGCAGAAAGGAGAACAGCCATTACACCTTTGGATGAGGTAGATCCATGATTGTTCTAAACAAACCACAGCAATTTAGTTATTCACAACATTGGTGGCATTGTAGACAAACTAATATTTTTTGATTATCATCTGCAGACCAACTGAGAAGGCAGAGCAATGGTCGCGGTGGGAGTCTGAGAAGTGGTTGGAAGCAGAAAAATCCAAAGCTGAAGTTGAGCGTCTGAAGGGACAAGTGGAAGCTCTGAAGGAAACTGCAGAGAGTTACAGAAAGGAAGTAGGAGACAAAGACATGAATCTGAACAGGTAAAGTAGGATATGAACATGCTTGTAAATTATTAGGAGTGTCCCGATACAAGCTTTTCACTTTCAATACAATACCGATATTGCTGCCTTAAGAGTTACACAATACAGATATTGATCCACAATGATATCAGCACGACTCATACCTACATTGATTACTTATTTTATAGTGGGGAATGTTAGAAAATGTTTAATTAAGTGATATTACTCAAACAGAGAACAATAGTCAGCAACAGCAGCTATGAGAAAAACTTACCGTTATTTAATGGGTTGTATATATTTTAATGAAAAAAAAGTCAGCACAACTGCATAGTTAGCTCCCAATTTTAATTTAACTTACACCAAAAAAACGCGACGTTGTGGGCTGGAACGTCACGTTTTTTGGTGTCAGTTAAATTAAAATTGGGAGCTAACTACGCAGTTGTGCGGACTTTTTTTTTCATTGCATCTTTGGCTTTTTGATCCAGCACACTGCTTTCAAAGGGATGCGTGTGTTTTTTTGATTGTGCTACATTGCATATATTTTAACCTTAAATAATATTCTAAAATTTAATAAACAAAAAATTAATCAAAAGACTCCAAGAAATAACCTCAAGAAATCCAATAAAAAAATAAAATAAAATAAAAACCAACTGCAAAATAACCCCTAGTTTAATTTAAACATAAGCATATTGTACAACTGAATAGAATTAATAATAAAAAAAAAAAAAAAAAATAGAAGACCCTGGAAAATAAACCTCAATGAATCCAATAAAAACAAATGATATATCAAGCGATATAATTAGATGCTCGTTCAATTTTTTGCTGATGTTAGATCAGGACACCGTTATTTGTGATGTTACTGTTTTCGCAGTCAAACCAAACATTTTAGTGGTTATTAATGAATCATCTTTAATCAAGGTTAATGTGGCTTCATCTTCATTAAACAGAAACCTGTGTGAGCTGAAAGCAGCGCGTGATGAGCTATCGAACACTAAGACTGAACTCACTCAGATCAGAGAGGAGCGGGCTCTCAGCAGTGCACTAACAGAGGAAATAAGATCACAGGTAATGATGTTTACAGACAAAACATTTCATTTTTACACTCGAGTCGACATCAGTCACCTGAGAGTTACCGGCGTCTTCCTGGCAGTGGGCTGTCTAATAGGATTTCTGAGTGCTACTGTGTCGTCTGATAACGGCTTAGAATAACTTTCGGTTTGAATTGCATTCCTTCGCAGCTTCAAAGACTGAAAGCAGATTCGGACGATGAAATTGCAAAGCTGAAGAGAGATATAGAGAGGAGCAAAAAGGAGTCCCAGGAAATCACTCTGAAGGTTGAAAGGGAGAAATTTCAGGCTGAACAAGAGGCACTTAAACTATCACAACAGCTGGAGGACATGCAAAAGAAGCAGGAGGTCGAGGTGTGTGCGTCAAGTTCAAGCCTAAATATAAACCAGTAAAATAATACTGACTGATGACTGAAGGTTCAGGAGGATGGGCCTTTAAAGGAAGAGCATTCAGCTTTTATCACTTTGCTCTGTTGTTTCAGTTGCAACAGTTGAATGCGTCCCATTGTGCAGAATTGGATGCAGCAAGAAGAACAAATGCAGAACTAGAGAGCCGATTGCAGTCGGTGACCTCAGAGGTGCTGCAGCTAAGAAGCTCAATGATGGAGGCTTCTGCTGAGAAAGATGGCTTGAAAGAACATTTGAGGTGCCACATTAAATCTAAAACTCAAGAGAGTCGAACACTCTTTTTACTCTGTGGTCACAATTACAGGTTTTTAAGGTTTGATTTTGTGTGTTGTTTTTTTTGTAGCCAAATGGGACAAGCTTTTCAAACACAATCTGAAACACTGCAAAGCCTCAGGAATTACATTGGCCAGTTTACCCCAGAGAAAGGAGAGAAGGAACAATTGAATGAAGCTATTGAGGTCAGTTAAAATGCATTGATTGTAACAGACATTTCTTGATTTTACAGACTAATCTGTAAAATCAACTTATTTTGTAACAACTTGATAAAATGTAATAAATGTAAAAAATGTATAGGTTTGGATTCTGCTTTCTTTTTTGCCCAACTAAAGTGGGACTGTTATCCAAATAATAACTATTGCTTTGTTTTCTACACTTTTTAGAAGCTGAAGAAGGAGAAAGTGTCTCTTCAGACGACTGCAGAGCTATTGACTGTCAGGCTGAACTCTGTGAATGAGATCCTTGCCCTCCAAGAAGAGAAACTGAATATGAAGGTTAGATTTAATCAATCGACACACACACTAAACCAAACAATATCATAAACAATCGAATGTAGCAGAGCGTGACCATGATGCACCTTGCTGAAACATAATATCAACTATATTTACTCGTTTCTATATTTTTCTCCTGTGCTTCAGCAGGCTTCCACATATCTTCTAAATAAGAATGGATGTGAAGCTGTTCACATGCTTCAGCTATGGAGAGAGAAAGTGTTCAAGTTATGCGTCCAGCTTCGAACAAAGGACATTGAGCTCAGACGAGAAAAAGAAGAACTTCTTTCCACGGTACTATAACAGTCCTTTTGGCTTCTATCACATCGATTACTAAGTTTCTGACATTTTGTCAGAAATGACCCGCTGTATTTATTGCTTGTATAGGTCAGATCCAAAGAGCAACAGCTTGAACAGGAGCACCAACGGGCAGCAGTGCTACAACACAGCCTGCAGGACAAAACTGCTGAGCTGGACTTGGAGAGAGTGGAAAAGGAGGTTAGCATTAAAGCCTCTTATGTGTTTGATTTGGTTGTTGTGGACACATCAAAGGAGGGATTCTAATGAAATAAAACATGTACAGTAACTGGTGATATGCACCTTTCAAGTTGGTTGCAACACGCCAATAACCAAGAAAGAAGAAGATTTGGCTGTTAAAGGTGCAGTCCGCAACTTTAAGATCCCTCTCCCCCTGTCACTTACAGCAGCCCATACGGAGGCTGCTGCACACACTTGAACAACACATGCACTACAGAGTTCTAGTGTAACAATTACAAATCAAACATAATGTAAATCAAGCAGCAAAGTTGCTAATTCCATCTTCTACTCCTCCAGACCATACACTGTACAAAAGATGTTGCTCTAGCTCTGGGAAGGGGGCGGGGACTGTGAGCAACAGCTGTCAGACAGTCCATCAAACACAATCCTGGCTCTGATTGGTTCTTTTTGCTCGGTCTCAGTGCATTCTGGCAATCTGACAAAGGCTACAGGGGGGACTCAATGAGCCTGTTTTTTTCACACAAACTCCTAGTTTTGTGTAAAGCTGTCCTGACATAGTGACAGCTTTAGCAAATATGACAAAAAGTCACTTTTATAAGAGTTGCAGACTGCACCTTTAAACAAAAATCTATTAATAATTGATGAAAAACAGAGTGAAAAGACAACGTGACAACTGAGCAAACTAGTTCAACAGACTCCTATAGATGTACATTTCCTTTCACAGGCTTTAAAAGAAGACCTTGCAAAGTTTCAGGAGAAAAATGTACAGATGAAGTTGCAGAGTCGGAGCACAGAGGCTGAAGTTAAAACATTAGTTGAACAGGTTTACAGGTGAAAATAAAAGACATTTTGTTAGGTTTCAATTGAAAATAAAATAAATTAGCTGCTCACACACTGTGTCCTTCTCACAGGTTCAGCCACTCATTTGAAAGCAAGGTGGCAGAATTAGACGCAGCTAAAGCAAGACTCAACACTTTTACCCAGCGGTTAACTTTTGCTCAAAGACGAGTGGAGACTATTCAAGGTATGGATGAACTAGAGACTTTAGACTTTCTCCTCACTGCAGTAAAAACAATAAAGATCATAACATTAGGTTTGTGCTACAGGGTTGCTCCTGAGGAGGGCGGCACTACAGAAAGTAGAGCGAGTCTGCAAACGGGCAGAACAAGCAGCTGACACCAGCCGCTTAAGGTGTGTTTACAAAAAATTCTGACAAAATGCTGGTGTGGAAATCATGCAGGATATTATTAGAGATTTTAGTATTGCAATAGCATTTGTTGACAGGGATAGACTTCTTCAATAAAATATGACCTAAATCAGCATCAGTGTAATGTCTTTCCCTTCTCACTCGTTATTTATCAGTTCATCTTTTTTTTTCCCTCATTGTTGGTGTGCAACATCAGTGACCTCCAGACAGAACACAAGTTGGTGTGTGAGGAGCGGGATAGACTCACCCAAGAGCTCAAAAGAACCCCAGAGCTTATTGAAAAAGCCCTTACAGATCTAAAACTACAATGTGAGATGCTTCAAATGCCACATTTGTGTTGTTATACCTTCTCTAGGTGAATTATGGGAAATGTTACTCAGTGTGTGTTTTTACGTTCCTCAGATGAAAGCAAAGCCAAGTTGCATCAGCAGGAGCTGGAGCAGAGCTGGATGAAGCTCCAACAGGCAGTAGCAGTCAGACAGGAAGCAGAGCAGAGCTTACAGCAGACCCGTGCTCAGCTGGAGGAGAGCGAGGTCAGCCTGGAGAAACTTCGCTGCGAGCTGCTCAGCCAGCAACAGCACAGCGAGCAAGGTGAGACTTTAGATATCTTAGGACGCACCGATAGCTTTGTCCAGAAATGACCTTCATATGCTGACATTCAGGGCTGAATGTGGTCCTTGTGTGATGAATCTTCTCCCGCGCAGTCCTTCAGAAGATTAAATGCACCATCACTAACACCATCGCTGCAACTTATTCCTGTTTGTTTGGAAATGTAATTTGATCAGAGATGAGCTGTAGCTTCTAACCAGCATCAAAGGTTGGAAAAATAAATCTGATTCTCAGACGCACACACACGGTGTGCTCGCTTTTTGTGTGTAGATTCCAGCCATATCAAGACTTCTAGAAAGGGCTTTTATTTGACGGCGTTACTGCCTCAAGCAGAATGATAACAGAATCAAAAATACAGGTCAAGGAAAGGCACTCAATCATTTTTTTAAATCCTGAAACCGGCCCTTGTGATGAATTGGCACCCTGTCCTCTGTGCACGTTGTTTATGTCCTGTTGTATTTGGGATAGATGCCAGCCTCCTGTGACCCCAATCTGGATAAATCAGACATAAAGGACTGAGGCAAGTATGAGCCTGTCCTTTGGATTATAATTTGTAGCTTGTCACTGGCAGAGGGATTGGCCTTTGATTCAGCAGTTGCACAGCAATGATGACATCTTTTGTGGAAACGTAAATGGATGATGGGGAACTTTTCCCACCCTGATATTGATGAAATCACTTTCTGTTGAACCCGGATTCGCTTTGGACCTGGATCCAAAGGAGCTGAGCTACTGCCACTGTGTCTGTTAGAAGTTATGTTTCCAAGGACAAACAAGTGGAAAACAAGAAACAAGCTGATATGTTAGGGTTTCATTTATTCAAACAACTTTTTTCAGGAAATTTACTTTGTAATTTGTCAGTCTTCCTCAGAGGCATCTATGGATCGCTTATGAGTTATTTCTGTGCGTGGCTCAGATTTGGCCACGCCCCCGTCACCCACGGGTCTCTGGAGAAGAGAGTCCCGGGTGTGGGAACTAATGAACATGTCAGGAGATCAAAGTAAATTTCACAATAACTTTACTGAAAAAAGTTGTCTGGATAAATGAACCCATAATATATTATTTCAAAAAAGACATAATGAACTTGCTGGATTTATTAAGAAACCAGCTCCAAAACTACTACTATACTTTTTCTGAGGCCTCATTTATAAACGTTGCACATGCACAAAACTGACCCTAAATGATGCGCATGACACTTTCCATGCTTAGTTTGGGATTTATTAAATTTCTTTATTTTGAAAATGTAAAAAAAGAATAAAAGACCAACCCACATATGGCCACCAGGCCATCACCTGTACGGTACCATGCCTCTCACTGGCTGGCCCCTCCCCATCAGATCAGACACTTTTTCTTCATCGTCACTCGCACTATTTACCACAGTCATCACCGCGGTCACTAACTTGCTTTTTATTTAATAGTAATGGCATTACATGTGAGCAGCAAAAATATAATATACAATAATAATCACACCATCAGAATTCCTTTTATAAATCGGAATATTTCTTGGTGCAGCGCACTTTCAGTATTGATCCTACGCATTGCTTTATAAATGAGACCTCTTCTCTGTTGGGATTATTTTAATCCCATTGTAATTTCCTGCCCTGCTTTAGTTCTATTATCGTTAACAAAACTAAAGATGAAGCTTTTTGCATCACCTTGAATTTAAAAACGTGATGATTAGTATTCCTGCCTTGCTGTGTTGGATTCTGTGCATGAATTTACAATCAGATGCACTACAGCAGGAATGCTGCTTTGAGGACTAGTGAGTTTTTGTTTTCCTTCAGCCCTGCAGGACAGAGTATCTGAGATTGAAGAACGATGTGCTGAGAAGCTGAGAGAGATGGAGGTTCAAGTCGATATGGCCAGGAGGGGGCACACTAAAGCAGGTAGAAGGATTAATGATACACTGCTTCAGCCTACAGCAGCTTAACATTGCAGACAAAGTCACATTCATAATGCAAACTGATCGGCGTGATTAGAAAAGCTTATGTGATGTTATTGATGATAATGGGTTTCTTTTCTCCTAGTTGTGACTTTGAGGCAGTTTGAAAGAGAGGCAGCCAGGAAACGAGATGCAATGACAGAACTACAATCTGTAGAGAGGATGAGTTTTAAGAAGAAAGACCTGAAGACACTCCCCAAGGAGGCGGGGAGGGACGCAAACCTGACTTTGGTGAGACCTTTTCATTTACAATGCAGCTGCAATCATTTTTCTCCCTGTTCTCAATAAGATAACTCTGATCTAGGTCACGGATGTTGATGGAAGCAGAATAAAAGACTTGACTAGACCTTCAACTACAGTTCAGCCAATATCTGGGCCTTCCAGGATAGATCAGCTCAAACCTGCAGACAGGAGCGTCTCTGCTGATGGTAACTAATGTTTCAGTCTGGGGGGGGGCACGATACAGTTTCATATATAGTTCATGATACGCGTTGTTGGGTTCACGAGATCAATGCGATATTTTGAAAGGGGAAAATCAATCCAACCTTTCTTACAAATTCAATTGTAGATCAAAGTGCTTCACAAAAATGTGTTAACATGATTGACAAAAGTTAAAAATGATAAAAAGCTTTAGAGACCAATGCACACAGAAGTAATTTAATAAAAGAATTAAAAAGATGACAAAATAAGAGTCAGGGATAAAAAAAAAAGCAGAGAAGGGAACACGTTTTTAAATATAATACATTAAAACTAGCACAAAACATAAAAAATTAAAAACCCTAAAAATTATAATGCACTACATAAAAGCCAGACTGAATAAATAGGTTTTTAGCTTGCATTTATCGCGATACTCTAGACTCCCCAAAAAAAAAAAAGTACTTTATTTTTTTAATCAATTGTCATTATCAAATTAATAAATTAAAAATTCTGTATGAGCTTTTTGAGTTTTAAACTAAATATATATTCAAACACAAAATAAACATTAAAGTAAAAAAACCTAAAGTGCCACTGCCAGACTGATAATTCATGCTATTCTGAACCTAGAAGTTCCTACCTGCACGATACCACTGTCCCTCCCCCCAACGATGCCTATCATGACATTTTAATATTGTGAGATCTCGTCCCACCTCTTTGTAACATCCTTGATTAGCTCTCTTACATTAAATTGACCTCTGACCCCCATCTTTCTGCACCCTGTTAGAGAGGTTGCTGTGTGTTTTGGAAGAGCTTCAGGCACTCAGCGTTGCAGTGGTTAACACCTCGGAGGAGGAGGAGGAGGAAGAGGATGAGGAGGGAAATGGTGGGAGTGTGGGAGCCACAGCCAGTCTACGCAGCTGATCCCTGAGCACGAGTCTATGAAGCCTTTGAAACAATCCTTTCATTTCTACAAACTACGTGTTGTGCCGTCACCACAGAATCAGGAGACATCGGCTCATTCACACCTTAAAAGTCATCCCTATCCAGATTCTATTCTCACACATCTAGTTAACTCTAAACTGATCTCTGAATTTACATTCTGTCACATTATTTAGTTGGCCGGCTCTCACTCTGGTGTTTTATATTGTAACTATAAATTAAAATAAACGTTTTGTACAAGCTTTCCAAGTTTGTATTGTTTTTTTTTTTGGTTTTTTTAAATAAGGAACAAGAATTCTTGTGTTTTTAAACCTATGAGCAATAATTGGTAAGGGGACGAGAATCAACTTTCATCTGTTCATGGTTCTGTGCTGTGTGTCTGGTATTCATTCGATAACTTATTTTTTATTTTAATGTCTACATGCACACAATTTTCTCTGAGAAATTGGTTCCTGAGCAGCAGTAGGCAGCCACTCAGCATTTGGAGGTTAAGGCTTTGTTCAAAGTCTAACAAAGGCTGTGATTGAAATGGTGGCAGACAATGACGACTCTAGAGGTTCCCACTGCACTGCCCTTCAATAAAAGAATGCAAACTACTGTGTTTTGTAAGCCTCCTCACACCAGAGACTCTAGAATTTGTATTATTTATTTATTTGAAGAAAAAAAACCTCTGCGTCTTTGCAGTTAATGACATAATTGATTCTTCAGTCGTCTTGTGTATGTTAATTAATATTTACTACTTTAAAGTTTACGTCTGTGGGTGTGCACACCACGCAGAAGGAGGAGATGCTTATAAAGCTGCACCTATCTTGCACACACGAACGTTTCCACACATACACCAGTGTTTTTCAACCTTGGGGTCGTACCCCATCTGGGGTCACCTGGAATTAAAATGTGCCCGCCCGAAATCTGTAATAGTTGGTAAAAAACACAAAAATTACTGATTGAAATTATATTTTTTTAATCACAAAAACAACTGTGTTCTTTACATTTTCTCAAAATAGTTCAAATTAAATGCAGTATGAAAAATATCTGATGAGGCACATCTTGTCACTGTGCACTAATCCTGGCTACTCTGTATTTGTAGCACTAGAACAAACATGATTAAAAACGAATTCTAGAAAATTAAATGGATTGGGAACCTCTGCATTGCACTGTACTCATTTGGTAAATTTTCCTGACCAGATTTTCATTGGCACTAATTGTTGGATCTGTATAGAGATTTTAAATCCATCCATTGAATGTTCTTGAGCTTTCAAATGCTCAGAATCAAAAGCAGATGATGTGATATGTTATACATGTTGCCACCAGCAGAGGGAGACGTTGTCCAATGAAGGAATGGGCCTCGTCTCTATTGTTGTTCAAATCTAGATGGAATGTTAAAATATTTTTATTACAACTCACCAGGATTCCTAGAAATCACAGAAGCACTTAGTTTTGCACCTTGTGAGTTAGGGACTGTTACATTGCTGATAAGATACAGCAGGGGTAGCATGAAAAATAGTCTGTATTAAAGCAAAAATGACTATTCTTAGTAGGTTTAAAACATGTAAACCACTATATTTGGTCTTTTCAGGGAACTGCAGCAAAGATAATTTTTTCCCTATTGTTCAAAAACTAGTTTTAATGAATTAGTGAGCAACCTGCAGCTTGTGGGCCAAACTATTCAGCTTATTTAGTCAGCAAAATAATGGAGAGATATTTTTCATTCAGGCAAGACAAGACACATTTATTTGTATAGCGCATTTCTTACTCAAGGCAACTCAATGTGCTGTACATGATGAAACATTCAATTGTTTAAAATCAATAAGAACATTTAAAATCATCAGTAAAATCAATTAAAATGATCAATAAACACATGACATCAACGACATGACCATGAATCTCTCTCTCAATCATACGCAGTAGAGAAAAAAAGTGCCTTTAACTTTGATTTAAAAATATTCACATTAGATGCTGACTTCAGCTCTGATGGCAGTTTGTTCCACTTCTTTGCAGCATAACAACTAAAAGCAGCATCACCATGTTTACTGTGAACTCTGGGCTCCACTATCTGACCTGTGTCCATAGATCTGAGAGACCTGCTGGGTTCATACCTGACTAACATGTCACTGATGTATTCTGGACCAAACCCATTCACAGATTTATACACCAGCAGCAGAACTTTAAAGTCTATTCTGAGGCTGACTGGGAGCCAGTGTAAAGTTTTTAAAACTGGAGTAATGTGTTGTAATGCTCTTTTAGGGGATTCCTGTCAGAAGACCAGTACAATCGTCCAGTCTGCTGGAGATAAAAGCATGGACCAGTTTCTCCTGATCTTTCTGAGTCATTAAACCTTTCACTCTGGAGATGTTCTTTAGGTGGTAGAAGGCTGTTTTTGTGATAGATTTGATCTGACTGCTGAATGTAAGATCTGAGTCAATCAGAACACCAAGGTTTTTGACTTGGTCTTTAGCTTTTAAAGATTGAGACTCAAGATAATTGCTGACAGCGGTCCTTTTTTCCTTGTTACCAAAGACAATCACTCATCCAGCAGTTTACTTTTTCTAAGCAGTCACACAACACCTCAGTGGGACCATAGTCATCTGGGTTCAGTGATAGATATAGTTGTGTCTGATAATCAACCTTACAGTTCTGTAAAATTCATCCTAAAGGAAGCATATAAAGGCTAAACAGAAGGTGTCCAAGAACATAGCCCTGAGGAACCCCACAGGACATTATTACAAAATAACTTTGCTCCTCCAAGTATGACTTAAACCATTGCATTACATTTCCATTTAGTTCAACCCATGTTTGGAATCTGTACAACAAAATTGTATTTTAAATTGTATGGTCCACAGTGTCAAATGTAGCACTTAGATCCAAAGGAATGAGAACAGATACTTTTCCTTAATCCTTATGTCATTGATCACTTTGATAAGAGCCGTTTCAGTGCTGTGATGAGAACTCAATTTTATCTTCTAAACAAACATTTATATCAATAGCATAAAATGTATCACTCTGTGATTCAGGTGTTATATATGTATATATTGTTGATAGAATTGACTGCACCCTGGCTTGTGTAACAGAGCTTTAGTTGGTTTGACATTTTGCTTTGGACGCTGTGTAAAGTCATATTGAGTGCTTGTGTACGAGCGTCCTTCCTCTGCTCCAGGCCTGATGCTGTGCTGTCAGAGTGCACTTTGTGTCAAATCACAACATCTGCTGTCATTGGCCCTGCCTGTCATCAAGTTTCTGTGCCAGTTCCTCCCTGGCTAACAGAAACCTGCAGGCCTGGATCAGATAGACTTTCTTTGTGATCATATTCAGGGCAGATTTATTTTCAGTAAATGATAAACAGACTTATTTATACCAAAGATATTGTGTACCACATAATTAATAATAACCTTATGACCTGGTGTCACCAGATTTAGCAAAAACTTAAATATGAGCTGCAAACACATTGATTATATAATACTGTATAGTATCATTTCAGATCTGATGAAGAATTGGGGCATAAGAGCAAAGATGTTTTTTTTATTCATTTACATTTTCATAGTTTTGTCATGAGATGGATCCTCCCCTGTTTTATTGTGTTATTGTTCTAAATGTTTTTTTGTTTTTTTTTCAGAATTAAAATAAAATCCCTTTCAGAAGCCATTCATAATTCCATCATGTTTAATGTTTTGCACATATAGTCTGTCAAGTGTGCACATGTTGCAGGTTTTTTTGCAATGGTTTTTAACTGATGAATTGTTAAAAATTCTCATATTGAATCTAAACGATGCATTGTTTATTTTTACTTAGGAATAACAACACCTTTCATTTGTAACCAAGAACGAGACCGTAGTCAAGATTCCTTTAAATCACAAAACTTTTAGCATTACTGGTTGTGACTTTTGTGATTGGAAACTAGGATAAAGCAAACATCTGCAAATTATGTAAAGTTATTATTATTATTATTAGGCCGGGCAACCGGACTCAAAACGCCACTCATTTTGTTCTTCTTCTTGTTCTGCTGCTGCTTGTAGTTGTGTGCACTAGTTAAAATCGCTACTCCTCTGTTATTCGCGAAGGGATCGGGCCCATTACCTCGTACATGTCACGGGGGCGCCAGGGGGACCCCATTTTTCAAATGACTACTCCTTTAGTTCTCGTTAGATTGGAATGCAGTTTGATATGAACACTATGAATGAATATGATGAGATGATGCCTTTCTTATTTTAAATGGGCCGAGCATAATTTAATGAGGGGCCCGGGGGCCCACCCCCTTTTCTGATAATTTCTAAACTTATCGGAACATAGTCGTGTAATAACTCGTTTCAAAGGCAATTCAACATAGATTAAGATTAATTTGACTAAATTCTCAAAAACATGGTACATGCTATTAGGCGTGGAGATGTTCCGAGGGCCCGGCCGTAGTTCATCAGAACTTGTTTTTTTACATAGTTTTATAGCCCAATGGTGCAGTGTGTCCATGGGCAATATTATTTATTCATATTCCTGTTAAATGTCCTTTTTACAGTACATTCTTGCTTTTACTTTTTATCATAAACTGCTGTAACGAGTGGATTCCCCATTGTGGGTCTAATTTTGTATAATCTAATCTGTTGTAGTGTCATTTAATCTAATGTAATTCAATGTAGTATAATCAATCTAATCTAATGTAATCTAATCTACTATGAATGATAAAAGCATACTGAAATGTACTGAAACAACCATATACTTTAACTGTTAAGTGTTGTTTGCGTGAAATTCCGGTACTGTCTATACTTCCCTCATTCATGACTGTTTAAGATAGAAACAAGAATTAACCACCAACACCCCAAAAACAATCTTTACTAATGTTAATTTTCTCAGGACCCCAAAGTTTACAAAGTCAACAACCATGACAAAGCACATCACTGCTCCCGAGTCCTGAACAGTCTAGGTTTGGTTTTAAACTGTAGTTAATGAACATGGTGGACACTGGGTCATGCTCTTTCTCAGCCCACAAAACCAGGCCGGAGGTTAGAGTGAACCGGAGGCCGTGTTCGAGCTTGATGTGATCCAGTAAGACCAGCAGAGCTGCATTAGAGCTACAGGAAGAGCTGTTTTGCTGCTTTTAGCAGGAGCTAGGCAAGGCTGCAGGGTAGAACAACAGCCATAGAGAAGCAGCGTCAGAGCAGGCAGCAAAGCTAACACGATTAATAGACGCAGGTCATGTGGGGGTGGATGCAGTGGACTCAACTGTCCACTTATTTCTTTGCAACCACTTGTGCATTTTTCATGTGGTGATTATCAGTGAGGAAGGATTGCATTTGTTGTGGTATTACTTTCCCTCAGGCTCAGTAAACTGACCTCTGAACTCAGAACGAAAACAAGATGGACTAATAATACTGTTGCATTCAGGCTGTGGTAAAATGAACAAACACAATACACCTTGTGCATCAGAGTTGTCTTTAGTTCCATAATAATCAACATTATAATCTGCTTTTAGGGGTGGATCCTGTCATTAAATCCTCCTTATTCCTGGGGCTGCTACTTTCTTATTATGGGTGCTAATCCCAGTACGATAAACAGATAAATCAATAAAATAATATTTTTTAACCTTCATTTACCCATGATAATCCCATTGAGAAAATACAGTACAAATGAATAAGGAGGCTTTTAAAAATCAAACGGATGACTACAGACTACAGCCTTTTACAACAACAACAACAACAAGCTAAAGTCGAGATGGTAACCTACACTCTTGGGATTAACAGATGTTTCAGGCAATTAAGCATAATCACAGAGAGTTGTTTTAGAAAGAACTACAGGTAGTATTAGCTCCTCGCTAACTGCTACGTCTACAGCAGCACTTTAAGAAATGAAGTAGACACTTAATGTGTCTGTTACACACAGTTTATATTAACATTCCAGAAGAAATTCGTGTGTAACCGCAGACCCCCTGGTCTGTAACAAAAAGAAACTTAAGGTACCTATGCCCCCTCAAAATGAGGAAAAGGAAAATAAGGTTAACTAAACAGAGGGTACCCTGTTATGAATGCCTTTAGTACCACAATGAACATAGAGATGGTATTGTACAATCATAATCTTTAATAAAAAATGACTTTACTTGAAGTTTTATATAAAAGGCTGACATTACTCTGTCAAAAGCATGAATAAGGTGTCATGAAGGCTGTCATAAGTGTCGTTCGTTACCCTAACCTTTTACCCAAACCCCACTAGATCCCACCTAACCCAAAAAATGCCAACATAGCTCCAAAGGTGTCATAATTTAGCTAACGACACTTAAAGACAGCCTTCATGACCATATTCATGCTGATGACAGCGTAATGTCAGCCTTGTGTATAAATCTTCAAATAAAGTGTGACCGAAATGACTTTATTATTATTTCTAATAGTTTCTTAAAACCACATCACAAACAATGGCTTACTCAATAATGAAGGGGTTACAAAACCAAACCAAAAACACATCAAAATAAACTGTACAAAACTAATCAAGATGCTTAAAGGTGTAAGGTTTACTCTACCTCCTTCCCGGATCTTTTAATTGTCAAAATAAAACAGACATTCCAACAAAAGTAGTGATGGTCTGAAATGTGCCGAGGATACGAAGTGTGTGTCGAGTAATGGAGGGAGCATTATATTTAAGTATAGAACGACATTAATTATTATTATATTGAAATTATACATGTGGCCAGTAGGGGGTTGTATGAGTTTATGAAGCATCAAGAAATGAACCATTACTCGAACCTATTGGCTTTAAGTGTCATGATGCTTCATGAGGCTTCATCTGACCATCACTAAATAAAAGAGCTACTTACATCCCAGCTTCACCAAACCAAGCCAACAGTTCAGACAGGCATGGCAAAACCAAAAGGTTTGCACATATGGTCTAGATTGACTCATTAAGGTCCACAGAGGGGCAGGGACTGGCACGTGCAGCAATGGTCCATTCAAGGACACTACAAAATATGCCCATCACCTCACTACACATGCTGTGTATTACACAATTGGGCACAAAATGTGGGGAACAACAGTGTACTTTATTTTCATAGCAACCCAGACAAGGAAGTTTCCACTGGGTGTATGATTATGGAATCACAGGAGTGCCAAACTGCATGTAGAAATATAAAGAGAATCAATAATACAAATTTTTTTTTTAAATATAAAGAGAATCAATAATAAAAATGTGGAAATATAAAGAGAATCAAAAATGACAAATATACATGGCACTACAGTGTTGACGTGACAGAAACATAAAACACATTTACGGCTCCGTCAACTCTGCTTAGAAAACTCTTCAGTGATCAGATGTATTAAATCCAGCTGCTCTGTGAGTCCACGGACACGTTGGTCCGTTTCCAGATAAGCGAACAGTGACCACGCTGTTCGCGTCATCACAACATTGTTACAGCTCGTTTTACGTGTTCTTTTGTTGTGGTGAACTGCCATGAAGCGTCTCAATGCGTGTGCGCGCACTGTGTTGATGCACTGATGCATATTCTGCTTGCTTTTCAAATGTAATCCCACTAAAATAATCCCCATTTTATATATATATAAAAAAAACCTGTAATATGATTACACGTTTTTTAATATACTGTCACGGATGACAGCTACATGTTTTTTGTATACTGATTACGTAATGTTGTTACTTGTAATCCGTACTCCCCAAGCCTGCTACTACATAGCGACTACAAGCAGGAAACGTGTGATCGGGTATCGACTAGTCAGCCTGGACAGAAAGACCCGCCCACAGCCCTTGCTGTCGAAAAGACAAAGACAAAACAGAAAAAGCAATGACAAAATGGAAAAAGCAAAAACAAAATGGAAAAAGAATGACTACATTTGTATATTTTTTCAATATTGATTCTCTTTATATTTCCACATTTTTATTATTGATTCTCTTTATATTTCCACATGCATTTCCTTTTCATTTTGGCACACCTGTGATTCCATATTTGATAGGTCTCTATTTGATCCAATCAGGCTCTTTGTGTGAAGCTGTGATTGCTGTTCATTCCATGGGGAGTTCTTTTACATACAGTTCTCAGCAGGGAGATGTCAATGAGGACTGAGGATATACATGGGCACACATTTAAAAAAGCCCTTTTCATTTACTAAGGTACATATGACAAAATATAATTTATCTGCTCAAAGCATTTCATAGGGTCATAGTGAAAACTGTGCTGTTGTAGGTGAAATATCAGTCAAATTTAAAATGATCCAATTAGAAAAAACTGACCTTGAACAGTTAAATTGAATAACTTCTTTTGTTTATTATAATGGCTCCTGTTTTTGTGAATTTCTTTTAAATGCTCCTCATTTGTCACAAATACATTTCTGTTAGGATAACTCGTGGTTATCGTTTTGTAGATAAAATGTAATATTTGACTCCACAGTGAAAGTTTCTTCTATATTTTATAAAGTGAACCATGACAAAGACATGCCGAGAAAATCAGATGTTGGGCTGGCCAGAAAACACGCAGTTAGGACCTCATTTGACAGAAAGTACAGAGGCCGATTTAAAAAAAAAACCAAAACCAACAAAAACCCAAGCACTGATAATTAAAATTGACTGGCTAATTTGTTCTTGCTCAGTCTGAAATGTATTTGAGAAAACCTGAATGTGTATTCTGATTAATATTTATCAGTAACGCTGCACATTGGCTCCCGACACACTGTAAAAAACAAAAAACAACAAGAGTGTAATTACCTGTTTTCTACATTTCATTTCCATGTATTCATTAATTTGCACACAAGCTGTTATTTTCTTATCAACCATTTGTCGGGATTGTCACTGGATTACAAAGAAATCAAGATCGACAAGTGAATTTTTCACCTTAGTGGAAAATAATCATTCAATTTATAATCAGGTGGATTCGTGTCAGTGGGTGAAGACAACAGCAGTGATAAATGGGCTGAAGATATTCTGCCATGTGTGAAGAATATTAAAAGACAAAAAAGGTGCTGTTGGAAAAATAGTTTAATTTGTCTTTAACTCTGGACATGTTTACATACTTCCACTGGGTATGACTTTTTCAACTCATGTTTATATAATACTCTGGTTATCTGTTATTAAAAACGTATGGTCAATTTATTGCCATATTGACGAGCATAACACAGGACATCCAATTATTTGGATGAATGAACCCTGGGTTTTTTTTTTTTAAATTCCTGTTTTGTTCCCCATGTAACAGTGAGAGCAAATCTATAAACATATGGTTTATTAAAAAAAAAAAATTTCATTTCATTTTATTTATTCTTTTTTCATGGTAATGCAACATAAATTGGTACAACAATCCAGCAAACACAACAATAATACATTCCATGAAAAGAAGAACAGGTGTAGGATGAAGAAAAAATCCTATAAACTCCTCCCCCATTCTTAACAAAAACATTACAAATTAGATGGCCTCAACGATGCCAGAAGATAACAATAGCCCAGAACAGATGTAATCAACTTTCGATTTTAACAATTTTCACTTTTTTTTATTATTTTTTTTATTTTATTTCTCAATTATTATAAATGATTTTGCTAAAACAACAGTTGTTGTAAATTTAACAATTTTCACATTCATCTTTATACAAGTTAAGTATGTGCTGTTTATACTTATATTTGAATTGAAGAATATTTGAACTACATTTTAGATCATTTTCTAGAGAGTTCCATTGTATCACACCAGATACTGAGACACACATTTCTTTGAGGGTATTTCCTGCAAAAGGTTGTTTTAAGTCATTATTTCTTCTGCTTGTCTCACTGTTTACAGTAAAAAAGGGTTTGAAGTCCATGCGGTAACAGACAGTGTTTTGCTTTATGAACAACTAATAAAGTTTGTAAAGCAACCAAGTCCATCAGTTTGAGTAGTCCTGACCTCAGAAACAGTCCTGTGGTATGCTCTCTTGGAGCAACTCCATTAATTATTCTTATAGCCCTTTGCTAATGATTTCAATGTTTCAAAATGTCTTTTCAGGCATGTATAATGTTTTTGGACTTCTAACTGATATAATTAACTGGATCAATGTGAGGCACCAGTAATCAGTACTACATGGTTAGTGGTATGAGGTCACGTTTACATGGAGACGCTCTCAAACCAAAACGCAAAGGTGGAGTGTTGTTTCCGAGTTTGTGTTCCGCGTGCACACGACCACGCTAAAGTGTGTGAAACTCCCTTATTTATTCATGTAATGTGGGCGCCGGGTGGCAACGTAGAACCTTTCTTCTTCTCTACTTCCTGCTTCTCCGGTCCATCAAAAATGTTGTGGATGTGAAGGAGTGTTTTCCTCTGTTTTTCTCCCCCCTCTAATAGGTGTCGTGACACTTGCTGACACAACTCTTGTACAGCATTTACTGCAGCTAAGGCTAGTTGGAGCTCGGTAGTCATTTTGGTGTTTTTGTTTACCTCCACCGGCGTGTGCTTGTGACGTCATCTGTTTGCGACGAGAACCGCAGTTTGCCGTTTATACTGTTTACTTGGTGGCGAGACAGCGGAACGTCACCAGGTTTCCCACTTTGGAAGGTGGTCTGGGATTCTTGCGTTTTTACCTCATGAAAACCCCCGCGCCGTCTAAACGATACGGACATCTGGGAAAATATTTACCTGTGAGCGTTCTCGTGTAAACAGGGCCTAAGTCTTAATTTGGCCAAGGATGTAATGTCTTTGTTTTCTCAGGCAAAACACATGACCAACGTTTAATTTCAAAGTGGAAGCATGAAGAGCTGGCATCACAATCTGATTTTGTTTCTAGATTTACCTTTTTTGTGCTTATATGTTTTGTCTTAAATTACTGTCAATTAAAGTGAGAGTTTCAGTGGAAAATATATTTCAAGGCGTTGCAATTTAATGCTAAGTGGTTTATCTGCTCATTACTACCAATTCATATAGTCAGATAAACTAATAATTATCTCCAAAAATGACATACCTTGTTAGATCAAATACATTAATGTGCAACTCTTTGTGTAGGTTGTATTTAGGTATATTGGATTATTCTACAATCAAAGACAGCATGATAAATTAGCCATCATTTTACCATCCACTGTGCAACACACAGCAGGCTTTCTCTCTGTGGAGAGATGATATATGCTCATCATCTCCAATAATAGCCTGATATTAGATCAAAAGTGCTAGATTTTATTTTTTACTAAATTAAAGTAATAAACACACAATATAGGAGTGGATTTGATTCTGCATTTCCCAACAATCGATCACATATGTAATCATCCAGTGCCTGCTCTCATTTGTGTGATCTGACCGTGGAAAATTACGCCGTGTGCACATCAGCGCTCTTCTGTCACCCACTGTTCTCTGAGCAAGCCTTGACCCTAATGCCATCCTAAATGTGAGTCAGAGCAGCACATGTGACTGCAGAGACGTACTTTAAAGTTCTGCTGCTGGTGTATAAATCTGTGAATGGGTTTGGTCCAGAATACATCAGTGACATGTTAGTCAGGTATGAACCCAGCAGGTCTCTCAGATCTATGGACACAGGTCAGATAGTGGAGACCAGAGCTCACAGTAAACATGGTGATGCTGCTTTTAGTTGTTATGCTGCAAAGAAGTGGAACAAACTGCCATCAGAGCTGAAGTCAGCATCCAATGTGAATATTTTTAAATCAAAGTTAGACACTTGTTTCTCTACTGCTTTATGATTGAGAGGGAGATTTATGGTCATGTTGTTGATGTCATGTGTTTGTTGATGATTTTAATTGATTTTACTGATGATTTTAAATGTTCTTATTGATTTTAAGCTGTTGAATGTTTGATCATGTAAAGCACATTGAATTGCCTTGAGTATGAAATGCGCGATACAAATAAATTTGCCTTGCCTTTGAGCTTCAAGCTCTGACTTGAAGCCATTTATTAACACAAGGACTAAATAAGTAACTGAAAAGACTGAAGTCAAGTTTAAATTAACATCATTGAAAGAATTGTGCTCGGTTCTGCGGCTTAAATGATGATTTTTATTCATTCGTTGCCTAGCACCAAGGGCCTTTCTGCTGTAAGTCAGGCGTCAACTCCTATGAATTTTAACTATGCACAAAGCATTTTTCTAGCTTTGCATAGAGGCACCTTTGTGGGAAAGTTACACATCGGGGTGAAAAGTTTAGGAAGTTATAACTGCATCTGTCTGATTGACTATTCTTGTTTGCTGAGTGTGGCTGCATTCAGGGATTATTTGCTTGTTCAGCACTTAAAACAGAGGTGTAAAAAGTACTGATTTATCCTACTCAAGTAGAAGTACTGTTACTTGGTTGAAATTGTACTCAAGCACAAGTAAGTCATACATAAAAATAAAATACTCAACTAAAAGTAAAAAGTAGCTCAATTAAATAGTACTCAAAGTAAAAGTTACTTTCACCCCCCAATTTTATTTTTGGTAATAAATCTTGCCACGGTTTCTGTATACACTTAAAAAGGAAGAGACGAAATCTTGCACAATTCAAACTTAATTTAGTTTCCATAAAAGCATCTCTATAAAATAAAAGGTTTGTCAAAATGTACAATTTTTTATTTTCATTTTTTTTCCAGAAAACAACACCAATAAATTCAATTTAAAATAAACTATTCTCAGGCTCTAAGTATAGCTAAATTGATTAACTTTAAAACTGAGAAAATAACCGTCATTTAACGCTGTTTTGGTGCCGTGCATTATACGTTTAATCTGATTGGTCATTGTTGTCATTTGTCATTTCACGATGTCCGTTGAGCATCATAAAGCAAAAGATTATAATTTACTCAGTAACGGTTGAGTGTAGAAATGTAATGAATTACTTTACTTCTTTCAAAACGTACCAAAGCACAAGTAAAATCTACTCAAAAAAGCACAATTACTTTCACCTCTGCTATACAAACATGTCACATAATAAGCAATTTCTACCCAATGTCACAAAAAAGGACTTCATACTAATTATGTATTAATGAGATGTGATTAAACATGTTGGTTCTTTGATATCTGGTTAGACGTGAACCCCAGTGTCAACATGTTACGCAGCTTCAGGTCCACCATCCATTCTCACTGCCAATGGTGATTATTATCACTGCTGTTGTACAAACTGCAGAAGAAGTGCAGCTATATAGATGCCTGCTGACATTTACATTTAATTAAAACTTTCTGATGAGGCTGTGCATCCTACAGAGAGGGAGAGACTCCCTGAGAACATCTCATTTGCAGTGAAAGAAAGTGAAGACTGGCCAACGGTTTCCATGGAGGCCACAGCGATGACCACCTGAAAGCTCGCTGGAATACTTCCCCTTCTCTAAATGCTGTCAGCTTTTTGCCGGGGAGCATCATGGGAACTCAGACAAAACTTTATTCCCTGCAATGTGTGAAAATCCTTATACTTGCAAACAATTCCGTACCAGATCAACACAAAGTGTAGTGTCAAAGTAGCTCATTGGCATCAAATGGCTAAGGAAAGCACTCGTCACTAGCCTAGTCTACAGCAGTGGTTCTCAACATTTTCAGCCCACGACCCCCCCAAAAAAGATGCCAGAGACCGGTGACCCCAACTGTTGCTGAAGGTGGTTGAACACGAACATGAACATTATAGAACAGTCATGTAGAGACAGGGCCATCTATAAGGGGCAATAAAGGGAAGAGCTTTTTGGGGCCCAGCCATAAGGTCCACAAAAAATGATGGTCCATTGTTCTATGAATCTGTGATAACCACATTTATTTGTTTATCTGAATAGTATCCACTGTTATCCAGGAAGTTTATTATCATTTGGGCCATAGTATATAGTCATCTTAAAGATGTAAATCCTTGTTTTAATCAGAAATAAATTGGCTTAAAGGTAACCAAAAATGGTGGATATTAGAGTGGCCAAAAACATAAAAAAAGGGGTTAAAAAAACAAACAAAAAAAGGCTTCAAAGTGTCAATGATGGATCAATTAGGAGAAACATTTAGTTTATAAAAATGAGCATGACAAGTAAATTGGCAAAAATAAGCATGAAATGTGGTAAAAAGAGGTTAAAGGTGACAATAATGGGTCAACATATGTGCCATTAGGTAGGAATAGTGGTGGACAGGGTTTGTAAGTGCTGAAATTGTCTTGAAAGTGGAGAAAATATGCAAAAAAGGCATTGAAATTTGCTGGAGAAGTGGCAGAAATTGGAGTAATGTAGCAAAAAAGCATTAAAAAGAGCAAAAATATGGCAAGAAAAAGTGATGAAAATAGGTTAAAATATGACAAACTTGGTGTAATTGCAGAAAAAGGGTAAAAATAAGCCAAAATTGGCTCAAATTGTTCAGAAAATATTCTGTTTCTTGAAGGCATCTGGTGACCCCCTCCCAGTGCCTCACGACCCCAAATAGGGTCCCGACCCTATGGTTTACAACACTTCAGTATGTTTCTCTCCAACACTGGACTGCCTCATTCTGTTCACAGTCTTTTTCTAACCAGGATTGGTAGAACGTGTGTATGAGAACTGTAAAAAACATTATATGGTGTTAGACAATTTTAATGTACAGTTTTATGAATCAGTTATTTTGTACAAAGTAAATGGAACATTAAACCCCAGTTTCAAGAAGCTAACACGTTGGTGTTGTATTGAAAGAAAAGAGGATCCTGTTTTATTGCTTACAGGATTTTTTTTTGCTGCTGAAAATACTTTTAAATCTATTAATTTGTTGTCTTGTCCAGTTCTGGTTGTTGGTTGAATGGAAAAATGCCTTTTTTGGACAGAAGCTTGTAATATCCATTCATTTCTTCATCTTCTGCCACTTTGTCTCGCACACAATCACTGGGGTGTGTTGGTGATTTTCATAATATAAACCAAATGTAAACATTAACTTACTGTATTAGGCCATACACTATGAAATAATGCCAAAAGGGGTCACCATTGGTATTTTTCTCTTAAACTATTAAGATTTTGCAGGTGATTATTTTAGGTGATGACTTCATCTGAAAACAAAATGATACATTCCTATTTGGCGTTTAACTTTTATAAAAATGAGTCATCTGTTTTTTCAAATGAACTCCGTTATTTCTCCTGGTACATTGCAAACTAAATGACGGTATGAAAAAAACTGACATTGTACAAAAAAATAACTTGGTAGCACATTGTAGACGTTCAAATAAGACACAGAATCTGAAATGTCAGCAAAGCAAAGCAGATGAATCTGTCTCTTTACATAAGAAGCTATAGGCAGATGGTTGCTCAGCTCCTAATAACCTTTATTGTCTTGTTATCTGGATTTCAGGGTATAATTATGCATTGTGTGTGTGGCAACCAACATCTCTACTTTTCCCTATACTTCTTATTTCACTGAAATACCACCACATCTGGGAATTAAGTGTACTCTCACTAATTGCATTATTATTCAAGTGGCAGGGAACACATATCGGCAAAGGACATGCTTACTGTGCTGTAGAAATGCAAGAAAGGTCAAGTTATCCAGACTGTTTTGCTGATGAAATTGAACTTAATTATAGTGCAGCTGTTCTTGGCATGTCCTGTGAAACATTATAGCTGCATGCCAAGCATTACATTATGTTTAGATCAATAAGCACGGGCTCCATTGCCTGCTTTGCTGTGCTGGTTGTGCAGTAGTCTAAGGAGGAATCTAATGATTTCTTCTTGCTCAGCGCAATTGTGGACATGCACACGCACACACACACACACACACACACACACAACGCATGTACACACAGTCATGTATTTATAGATAGCTATTCTGAGAGGAAACAAAAGCCTCGGCTCACACCATGAGTAAGCAGTTCTGTAGCGTATAAAGCAATTAAACTTGTATGTCTTCTAATAGATATATTAATTAAATGAGTCCTTCCTGAAAAGTTATCACACTGACTATGTCTCAGTGGATAAATAATCACTTCCTCGCAAGGTTTGCAGCCTGCAGTTCAAATGTTTTTAATTATAAGAACAAAAACTAACAGTAACATTAAAAATGAATGAATTTCAAAAGTGGAAAATTGCTTTGTTAATATCAGTAGGACAATAATTAATACTTTTGCTTGTCACAATAATTGTCCACTTGGAGGAGTTACTGTTATTATGATTATGAGCATAACTTCCTTTGTGATAGAAGAGGTATCAATAATATAATGACCAACTAACTGAGTTTGGAAAATGATAATTTAATTCATTAAACACATTTTTTAAAATCTATAATACCATAATAACACTAAGCAGGATTTTGAATTATGTAATAAGGAGTTAGGGTTTTTTAGTGAGCAGCATTAGTGTGGGTGTGCTAATGTGACACTGTGTGTGCAGCTAATAAAGATTATATGATTTGTATTTTAGGTATTCAAAAATGTAGTGCGCTAGCCTTACACCGGATTTCCACTGGATGCATAACTACTCTGTAACATCTCCACTGCGCAACTGCAGCTTAATCTGCAGTCTGGCAATCCCCACCGCCTCCGTCTGTGACGCGTAGCTGTTGCAGCAATTGGACTCAGGAGATCCCGCGTAATCACGCGTAATCACGTGATATAGGATAGCGAGTTGTAGTCAATACACCTTTTCGCGGTGACATCAGCATCCAGGACACTTGACCTAACAACGCCCGCCTTTTGCTTGACAACCGCTATATACACTATTTACTGCAGACAACACAAAGGTTTTACTCAATGTCTTATGAAGATTTCAGCAGATTAGAGCCAAAGGCCAAGCACCGATATGAAGAAAAGTTACATCTGGTTGGTTTACAAGATTATTTTGTTTTTTTTTGCCAGAACGTCTTCTTACATTCATCCATCTCTCTTCTGAATTGTTTCCTGGTTTGTTCCTGCTGTTGGCACTAATCTCGCAAGAACTGCCACTCAAGCCATGTCAGATGTCAGTTCTTGCGAGGCTAGTGACAGCATTCAGTTTAGTAGTAGAGGAAAACGTCTATTTATTTATCTTTTAATTATTGTTACATTCAAATACGGGATATTTATGGGAAAATACCAATACGGGACGATGGCTTCTCTTCTGCTTCTCGACGAAGGCGGTCGCTTTCTTCCATCCTTATCCTTCCAGTTAGTCTCTCAATGCAATCGACAAGATTTTTTCGACAAAAAGAATGGGGAATGGTGAACCCGCATGTCCAAGCGGGACGTTTGAATCGTTTATACGAAATCAAAACCAACTTGGAGAAGTTGAGTGCCCGGCTCACAAGTTAAGGCGACTTTATTGGATTAATGCAGAGAGACACAAAATTGGACATAGCCTGTATCGAAAACACATTGCTCATCTCCTCTTTGGCTCCCATAGCCAGCTTCAAGGTTGTCTCATTCTTATCACCAGTAAGTTTCAGCAGACAGAGGTTTTTCCTATAGTTTAAAACTGTCTACTCTAATAGGGAATTCAGTTTCAAACTTGCCTTTTTCCCCCATCACCTTTCCTCCTGTTTTAATCCCACCTTTCATCTAAATATGTGGGTGCCGAAAATGGCGCCATGGTGTGTTGATGTGTGTCTTTCGCTCCAACTACCGGGTTAAATTCCTTGTACTTGTTTTAAACTGTACCTAGCGAATAAAAGCCTTTCTGATTCTGAAAGAGGGTAAAAAATGGGAGTTTCTCAGCCAAAACGGGATACTTGACAGGTATGTTTATTCCCCCTTTTTTTTTTTTCTTTCTCATGGCCCGACCCAGTGGCCCACTGGGGAAATCCCCATACGCCAGTCCATCCCCATACGCCAGTCCATCCCCATACGCCAGTCCGCCTTTGCCTGTTACCATGCGTTAAGATTAATGGCACGACTCACGCAAATGCCAACAACCAACACTCTCTGTTCAGAATTTTATTCCGATTCCTTAAGTGACGTTAAGAATGTCAAGAATGAAGGCAAAAATGATATTCGGAAAGCATCATAGTTAGGTGTAAACCCGGCATGAAAGCCCTCTAGTTAGGCCTAGCCCTCGCTAGCTAACTAGCCATGGACATTTCAGTCATTAATGAGTAAATTACAATTTAAATGTAGGCTAATTCATAATCAGTGTCATTAAATCAGTCAGGAAGAAATTAGATCCCCAAAATACACAACCTACCATAAACAAAATGTCTACTGCAAACATGCAACCACATTGATTTTGGGCTCCATGTCGTTCGTTCGCCACAGTGCTTAAATCCATAATTTCTGTTTCTGGCCTTTTTCTGTTGGTATTCTGTAAAATGATATATTTTCATTCAGCCAGGTGTGGTTTTGACAGCCAAATACTCCGCAGGACATGGGTATTCTACGATAAAAGTTCTCAACGGTCAATGGCGGTTGTCAAGCAAAAGCATACCCCTCTTAAAAACCACAAAGCCATACAAACAGTTCTTTGTTCATTCGAGAGGAGCTGAAGGAATCGACTTGGTTCTGCCCTGAAGAATTGTGATCCAACCATAAATAAAGTCAATATTTACATGTGAAAAACAATCCACTGCTGCCCTGTCCAGGGTGTACCCCTGCTTAGCTCATAAAGAAAGTTGGAGATGGGCACCAGCAGACCCCGGCCACCCTGAAAAGGAGCAAGTGGGTCGGAAAATGATCCTTCTTGAACACAGTCTAGTATTTTATTTGTCCAACACAGGCTTATCTTTGCTAAATCTATGTAGCACAGCTTCGGCATTTGGGAAAAATAGAAGGGCTGCAAATCTGTTGCATAGGGCTCCAGCATGCTACCGCAGCTACGCACATGCGATGGAAATTGGCACATTGACTTTAATGGGAACCATTCCCGAGAATGGTGTCACGTGACAAGTGTGCACGCAGGAGAAGGGAGGGACAGAGGGCGTCCGCCCTGGGCAAGATATGACATGAAGGCATCTGATTGGTTCTTTCCATTCGGACCGAATGGCAGGGATTGGTCAGAGTTTTTACAGAATTGCAGCTGCTACTAAGGTCTGATTCTTCTGGCTTCTTTTTCTGAATACATAATGTAGGAAGGCTGCCATAGAGACAATCCCCGGTGCTATTGGTACGGTTACCGAAGTATAGGTAAGTAGCGTTTTAAGATTAGGGTTAGGTTATAACCCGATATCGCAACAATTTTTAGGGTTAGGTTTACGATTAGGTTTAGTCTAAGTTACATGACCTAAACTGGCCAATGACTGACCTATCACGTGATGTAAACTGGCCAAATATAGGCGCTGTGTACAGACAGAATGTCAGTATATTAATACGGCAACTGCACGGATAGCCACTGCCCGTAATGTATTGATACTCTCAGGATGGCAGGACCATTTCACCCAGAAAAGTATTTCTGAACAGGATTGCAGACTCTACCTCCAGGTAATGGTAATTTTGCAGTGCTATTTATGGTGCAGTGAGATTTATTTTAAACTTGGGGAACGTTGGCCCCTGAACTGGGCTAAATGAGGGGCTTTAGTGCATCTACAAGCCCTGCTCTCCAACACCTGCAGGGGACAGCCTTGGATTATGCACTGTTTACATGTACACTTACATGTCCTACATATGTCTGCGCACCACACACACACACACGCACACGCACACACACACACACGAGGAGGAGGAGGACGGGGAGGCTGCGCTGCTTATAATTCAGAGTCAGACCAAGTTTCATGTCCCCCATCCCCCCTTACTCGTTCTGTCTTTGCTCCATTTTAGTGTTTTTTATATTTTTCCTCACACTAAAGAGATCTGCCTTCTTAGCTGCTTCTTCACCACCATCTTTGAGATCAAACATTGGCTCCAGCAGCAGCAGCGGCGGTGCTGCAGTTGGACTGGCACACAGGACGCACAGAGAGAGAGAGAGAGAGAGAGAGAGAGAGAGAGAGAGAGAGAGAGAGAGAGAGAGAGAGAGAGAGAGAGAGAGAGAGAGAGAGAGAGAGAGAGAGAGAGAGAGAGAGAGAGAGAGATAGAGAGAGAGAGAGAGAGAGAGAGAGAGATATCTTGTGGATTTCTTTGCGTCCCAGCCCGTACATGCTCCTCCACCCCACCTCTCCACTGTCACACCTGGAGCGGTTCTCTCAGTCCTCGGAGGAAGATGTGGCACCGCGCAGTAGCCACAGTCCTGGTTCTGGGCACTTTGTGGAGGGACTCGCTGTCAGGGTTTCCGAACCAGATCAACATCGGTAAGTTGAACGGGATGCTCAGTCAGCATGTCTTTGTTCACACAGTCCAGGCAGGACGCAAGTAACAAGGGTTTTTTTTAATGATGAGCTTCACTTCAAACTGTGGGATTTTGCGCGTTGATGCTGAAAAATCCAGTTATTCACAATGTCACCACAGCCAGTCCAGTATCTGCAGCATCATGATGGGTGATTTGGTGTTTGAAAGTGGTGCAACAGTACGGAGTGTTGTGGTGTGACATATATGTGTGTGTCCTGCAGGTGGACTGTTCATGCGCTCCACGGTGCAGGAGCACAGCGCCTTCAGGTTCGCGGTCCAGCTGTACAACACCAACCAGAATGTGACTGAGAAACCTTTTCATCTCAGCTACAACGTGGACAACCTGGAGTCCTCCAACAGCTTCTCTGTCACACATGCCTGTAAGTAGGCTACTCAAGGCAGTGCTTCATCCATCCATCCATCCATCCATTGATCCATCCATATTTTCTAAACCAGTGATTAGGCCTGGGCGATATGGACCACAACTCACATCTCAATTATTTTTTCTTAAAATGGCGATATACGATATGAATCTCAATATTTTTAACTCAATATAATCTTACCAGAAAGACAATTCTGGGTTATTAGAGCAACTATTTTTTTTTTTTTTACCAAGGAGCAAATATTAATACCTGGGTTTTATTTATTGGTGAGTAGTTCCTACTGCATAGTTACAAGTTTATAAATATTATTTAATTATTGTGCATAGCTCCTGTTATGAACATATACAGTACATAGGCTACATCTGAATTAGGTAACCTTTTAAATAATAATAATTAAAAATTATGATAATAAAAATACAACTGGTTTCCATGTGTTTCCGAGCAGTAGGAACTAATCACCGGTAAATAAAGCCCAATAAAACTCTGGAAAACAATAACCAGGAATACGTATTTGCTCCATGGTAAAGATAGTAGCTCTAACAACTAGTACAATGATAAGCTTGGTGATATTACAGCCTGTGCATGCAAGACGAGGCAGAATTTACTATGTCTCCGGGTTTATCACCTTTAAATTTGCTGATGCAAAATGCTTCAGAGGCTCATTTATAAAACAGCAGAACATGTTCCACTTTTGACTTTTTCTCCTCTAAGGGACAGCACATGTGAGTGTGTTCAGTAGTGTGGCTTGTTTAGGGAAAGGTCTGGGTTAGGACACCCTCAGAAATCCATCTAACTGTGCTTTTCATGCTGTTCTGAGAGGTAGAAACTCCTAAAACAAGTATTTTAATACAGAATAAGCTATAAAATAAAAAAAAATTGTGATAATTGATATTGTAATTTTCCATATCGCCAAAATAGAAATCTCAAGATATTTTGAATTTCAATACGTTGCCCAGGCCTACTATTGGTTCTCAATTTGGGGTCCAAAGACACCCAGGGGCCCTCGAGCCGTGGCTCGGGGGTCTGTAAAACAATTTTTCATGTTGTATCATTACAAAAGTGTATCAGTACAAATGGGAACCAATGCACTAATAAAACAAACATTTTACATGTACAGTCTATGATACTGGACATGACACGTGATGTCATCTCAAGTACCTCAAATTGTTTTATTCATAGCAAATTACGCATTTTTTGTTTATTGGTAATACATTAATCACTTTTAAAGAAGCATAGGGCAGGATTTACAAATCAGACTCCATAGTGACACCACAGTGCTTGGTGTAACTGCAGCCATTAGCCTAGCCACCGCGGGAATGAGCATCTAATGTTTGTTTATCAACGGAGCCGATGCTGTGGACAGAGGATGGACACCCTGCCGAACCCTGACGGCACCGGACGGGTCGGGTTTGAACAGATATTAAGAACTGGTGGCCGGGTTCGGTTACATAGTGTTGTTTGCATATAACGTCTGAAGTGAGTGCAGTAGTAGCCACAGCTGATGAGTATTGATCCGCGAAGCAAGGAGAATGGAGCAGAGGAGGACAATTACTGTATAAAGGAATACACCGTTGAAACATTCCTTTTACTGCACAATAACATGGATTATGTAAATAGATCCAATGGGTCTCTTGCGTGTCTCTTGTTTGTGTTTCATTTTCTCTTGTTTCCTATGCGCTGGTCTGATGTTGACATTAATAGTTGTTTGTTAATAAAATTGGTGCTTACCACTAAAACAAATGTTAATATGTCATTTCTTTGAAAAAAAAAATTAGTTTTTCACTGTTTGGTCAGACCCGGATGAGAAAATGCGGCCCGATCCGCACTCCAACTGTGACACGGTTATTTATTTACTCTCAGTTCATGTGACTGTTTACTGCAAGACCCCTGCACATGCCTCTGCGTACATCTGTGGAACCAAACAGTAGTTTAGTCCACTGTGCTTGTCTCCAAGTCGTCTTTTTTGCATTTTTTTTTAATGTATTTCTGAGTTATTGTGACGGCTCTTCAAGCCGTCGTGAACGCGCACCAGGGTCATTTGACGTCACCATCAGCGTCATTTGACTCCACGTTCACAGAACTGGGTGGGAAAATCAGACTCCGAAATGCAGTACAAAATGTATCACACAATCTTTTCAAGGCAATAGGTAGAAATGTGGGGACTCATTCTCTTTGGTTCAGAGCGCTTCATCACCCATTAGCATTAAACAAAAAAAAAAAAAAACTTCAAATTAATGTTTATTTTTTTCTCAAATCTTGCCCTATGCTCCTTTAATGTTATATACAAGACTAACACAGGTATCCCAGAACTTAATTTATACTACAAAGATTTTAAATATTGAAATTAAAACATTCAAAGATTGGATCATTCCTATGGCATTTAGGGCTACAAATGGCAGTATTTTGTGTTTATTTCATTTGACGTGAGGATTATGAGGTAGGCCTTGAAAATTGTTCTCCCCTGGATCCAAGAAGTTTGAGAAACCCTGTTCTAAACATGCCATTAATTTATCACGTAGCAAGGTTCATGTAGACCAAATGCAGCTGTTTCCACCCACATTATCTCGCTAACCATTTAAAATAGAACCAAAAGTAAACATAGCAAAATGTGATTATTTTGTTCTGCCTTTTCTCTTGAATTTATGTAAAAGCAAGAACATTTACTGCATAGATTTATGATTATCTTTGTCTTTAACCACTGCTCTAAACAGTGAGCAGTGGCTAACAGAGAAATGTCAGTGGATTATCAGGCTAAAGGGCTTCATGCGCACTCAACCCATAAAAGATCACAGACAGTGGCAACGATTCCTGGGACTTAACGTGTGTTAGAATGAAGCAAATGCAGAACACTGAACTGTTTATTTACCAACACAACTAGACTGGTTATGGTGGAAAAATAATAATCCTAAATGAAATATTCTATCAATTTTACTGGAGAAATAAAAATAGACCCTGTTATCTACAGCAGTGGTTCCCAAACATTTTGTGCCCAAAGGACACCAAAGAACAAGTAAAAATCTGAAGGCACACCTATTGTGCAAAATAGCCTTTATAACACGTGTTAAAGGTGCAGTCTGCGACTTTCAGATCCCTCTCTCCCCCTCCCTCCCCGCTGCTCTCTTGCCCTGCCTCCAAACTTTCCAAAGTCCCTCCCTCAGAGGAGCTAACAAGCTAATCTTAGCCAGACAGAAACATCACAGTAACATAACATGCTCTGTTAAAAATATAATACTGCAGCGCTTCTCTCTCTCAATGTGCACACACCTCAGCAGCAGCAACAACACAGTGTCACTTACAGCAGCCACATGGAGGCTGCTGCGTGCACATGAACAACACGTGCACTACAGAGTTCTAGTGTAACAATTACAAATCAAACATAATGTAAATCAAGCAGCAGTAATTACCTTTCAAGCAGAAAAGTCACCAATTCCATCTTCTACTCCTCCAGACCATACACTGTAAAAAAGATGGCACTCTAGCTCCGGGAAAGGGGCGGGGCCTGTGAGCAACAGCTGTCAGACAGTCCATCAAACACAATCCTGGCTCTAATTGGTTCTTATTGCTCGGTCGCGGTGCATTCTGGCAATCTGCCAACGGCTGCAGGAGCAGCAGGAGGGACTCAATGAGTCTGTTTTTGTTTCATGTAAAGCTGTCCTTACATAGTGACAGCTTTAGTAAATATGACAAAAAGTTACTTTTATAAGAGTTGCAGACTGCACCTTTAAACCTGTGTGTTTATTTCTAAAACACACAAACCCAACAGTGTACAGTCACATTATGTGCATTTACACAGGAAATGAACTTAAGTAGGGCTTCGCTAATGATGAACTGTACCAGATATGTACAGTCTGTAGAAGGAATAACATGTTTTTAACCCTGGAAAACGTAGGCAGGAAATATTACATCTGCCCAGAATAAGATCTTTGTCATCTTGCTGTGAGCAATGTTGCTGTTACGCTGTTTTGCACAATGATATTTGAATATGTTTGATTCTTTTTTTCTCCCAAATATGCCACATTTCTGAGCTAGTAAACACTTCTTTTGATCATGGAACATGATTTTTGCTGCTGATTTGCCCTGACCAACTCATGTTTGCTAAAACACACTTATGCTAAAGTGGATAGGACTGAAGAACACACCAACCTAAAGGTATAAAAACACTAAGTCATTGATCCAAACATTAGCAGCTGGATGATGGGGCCACTCAAAGGGATTTTGTAAACACAGTTTTCAGTGTTCAACATAAGCTCATGTGCTGCACTCAGACGTTTCTTCTGTGAATGTTGTTTCCTCTAATAAAAAAAAACAGAGCTGTGGTTGTAGAAATAAATAGTTATTTCAAAAATAAATTAAAGTTTGTGTAAATTTATTTATTTGAGTGGTGAGGTGACAACAAACATCCAAGGACCATTAGGGCGACCGTAGCTCAGGTGGTAGTGGGTCGACTTCTGTTCGAAAGGTTGGGGGTTCGATCCCAGTACCTGACTATGTGTCGAAGTGTCCTTGGGCAAGACACTGAACCCTAAGTTGCTCCCAGTGGTCGACTAGCGCCTTGCATGGCAGTCCTGTCCCACTGGTATGTGAATGTGAGAGTGATTGGGTGAATGAGCTGATATGTAAAGCGCTTTGAAACTGCTTCAGTGTGGTGATAAAGCGCTGTATAAAATCAAGTCCATTTACCATTTACCATTATTAGTGCGTTCCAGGTGCAGTATGTATGGAATGAAGGGCAAATATTGCCTGCTTTTAAACACACGACTATATTAACTATCCTTGTCGTCTATTCATTATGCTGGTCATGTTATAATTTAAAATGTAAAATTTGAAAAGAAAACTGGATCATATGCAATAAAAGTCAAACTATTGTTTCTGTACACCAGAATAAATGTTCTGCTTTGTGTAAACAGATGTTTCAAATTCTTCCATTTTTATTACGTACGTCTTCCTGTGTCTTTAGACTATTACTAAAAATATATAAAAATAATATACAATTATTACATTAATTAGAATGATGGACTGCAAAATGTCTCTGGAAATGATTATACTTTAAGGCACATTTTTTAATAAAATAAGAAGGAAAGAAAAAACCAGGCGCGTTGGTTTTTGCTCATGATTTGCTAGCGTATGTTGTATATACAGTACCTCTGACTGATGAAAATCTCACTATAGTTACATTTGAATAGCAGTGGCTGATGGGTAATTGGTCTACCAGTCTTTTCTTCCACCTACATAGGGCACATAGAGTTCTGTCTGGAGAATTAATTTGTCATCTTTCTTTCTCCCAACTGCACTTTATGGTTCAGGATCAGCTGCAGCTTTTCAAACTCCATCAGCTGCTGTGGAGACGTCTGTGTAACCTGATGAAGTGAGATTAGGGCTAAAAAAAAGAAAGGAGGTATCCTAACAGGATACCTTGTTCAGATGAAAACATGCTAATTAGGTGATGGGAGTTTTCACACGTTCTCACTGTGGCTGTTGAGTAATTACACCAATGCAGCTGGTTGGGTTAGTGCAAAGCTCAAAGGCCCTAAAGCAGCTGCTGCAGCTGGAGAAGAGATGTATGTTACATGCTTGTTTTGTTGGGATCAGAGCTAAAAAAAAAAAAAAAAAAAAAAAAAAAAAAAAAAGAGGATAAATAAAGCTATTGTTTTGGTAAGAAGCTTGAAGAATTCTGTGAAGGATAAAAGGAAACAGGATCATCAGCAAGATTAATTTCAGTCTGATAATCTGATGCACGTTAAGCCTTCTGTTTAGGCCTTAAAGGTCC